>NW_027070441.1:31049-83820 GCF_002906115.3 Quercus suber
TTTGTTATTTGTATCCTTAGATAAGCTTTCAACTTTTTGTTATTTTGAGGCCACCCTACCCTACAATTGAAGGGCCTCAAATCACTTTTTTGTATCACACATGGTAGTGATTTTTTTTTTTTTTTGTGCCTGGTTGTAAAACCAAGAAAAGTTGGGAATTTAATCAAAAGCATGTAGTTGTTGTTTTGAGCAGTGAAGGGAAAAAGATTGGTTGAATTTTTATTTAGAACACTCCTATCAACCAGAGTGGGGTCCATCAAACTAGTAGGGCCAACTTGAATCGCAGACCATAGTTGCTGATTAGAGAGTTTGCATCGATAATTTGCTTAAATCCTAATGGAGGGAGGGTTTGATTTGAATGAGTCAAAAATGTCAAGCTGGCCCAGCTGGGGATTATTTTGGTGACTTGGTGCACAAGTTGGTCAAGGTCAACATAAATAGCAACAGATGGACCTTCCAGGTTGCTCCCTTGGTGCTGGTTCATCTAATCTTCTAGTACAATTACTTAAAATTACGCATAACCCATTGTCCATGTTCATTGCACGGAGAGCCCTTAGACCACGGTTTTATATTTTGTACATTTGAAGACTTTTATTTATTTATTTATGTTTCAATAGTACTATAGCTATTACGATGATGATAAGAATGAGACAGTTACGTGTGCAACACGGTGCATTTAAAAACAAAACTGGACTCCAATGGTCCCACACGGCCTGCCTACCGACCGACCTAATAGCTTAAACTGTTTTATGTGTCTTCTTCTTCTTCCTATAGATCTGATTACTCTATGCTTTGTTATTTATGTTTTAATGCTTGTTTTTGTTCTGTACCTTAGCCCCCATTTTGTCTGTTTGTGTAAATGTTACCTATTTTTTTGGTTATTGTGGAAGGGTTGCCAACCCTTTTTTTTTTTTTTTTTTCTGGTTATTGACTCCCATTGGACCTTTTTACTCCCTTTTAGGGTAAGACAAATTTAGCTCAAATTTCTATCTAGATTGTCCTAGACTTTAATTAATTTGTAGAAGTTCAGCTAAACCAAAGCTGTATTGGAGTTTTTTTTTAAAAAAAAAAAAAAATTATGAAAGCTGTATTAAGTTGGCTATAGCCTATTAACATCAAAACATTTTAAGTCAAGGTCGGCAGTTCTCATGCACAATGACACTAATCATTCACAAACTTTATTCAACAAACAATGTATTTTAAGAGAAGTAGACTTGTTAAGATGCTAACACTTGTTATAATTCCAGTACACAAGAATACTGAACTCAATCATTACTCTATTTTAAATTTTAAAATGCTCAAAAAATAGTCGTATTCATTTTTTATTTTTGAGAAATAAATGTGTATTAATTTGAATTGTTTGTTTAAACCCACTTGATTAAGTAGGTCCAAAGAAGATTAATGCTATTATGGTTGATAGTTGGATAATTTAATAAGTAGGCCCAATTCCAAAGAATATATGTGCTATGGTAGGTATTTCGATAATTACATTAAAAAAAAAGTTAGTATAGAAGCTCCAACGCCCAAACCACAATAAAAAACCTAATGATATTTTGCATAATGACCAGTCAACCTTCCAAATCAACCTAAGCTGGGATTATTTTTCCTTCTCATTTATAATGCCCCTAAAAACAAAAGAAAAGTTCACCCTGTCTCTGAATTCAAACCAGAAAAGGACTGGCCCATTATTTACTTCGCTATTTATTAGTTGTAAGAGCATTCGCAGCAGTGAAGGCAATATTTAGCTATTTAACGACACAAAAAAGTCATTTTATCTATTTTACCTACACACATACTACACAGTGAATCTATTTTAGCTTTCAACAAATAAAATAACATATACATCACAATAAAATAATATAATCACTACAATAAAATAATATATATATCTTACTACCAAAAAAAACAACCGAACTACCATCAGCCACAGCCAAAGCCACACCCCACACCACCATCACCGGCCACAACCACCACAACACAACATTAAAAAAAAAAAAAAAAAAAAAAAACCCAAAACCAAGGAACAAGCTACTGCCAAAGCCAAAATACACAAAACCCACTGTCAAAGCCAAAATCATCCACCACCACCACAACCAAAACCTACAATCCCACTGTCAAAATCATCACCACCACTACCATAGCCAAAATCAACCGCCACCACCACACCACCAAACCCTATATAAAATACATAAAAAAAAAAAATCTCAATCAGCGGTGGCTTGCGGCTAAGGCGAGGCTTGGGTTGGCTAGCTGGTTTGTCGAGAGAGGTGAGAGTGACTGAGAGAGGTGAGAGAGGCACGGATTGGGCATGGGGCTTGGGGTGGGTCGGGAGCTTTGTCGGCGGAACAGATCGGCGATGAAGGAGTGGCCGGCGAGCTAAGGGATGAAGGAGATGAGGGAGTGGCCGGCAAGTGAGGGAGTGGCGGTGAGCTGAGGGATAAGGGAGATGAGGGAGTGGCTGGCTGAGGGGGGAGAAGAGAGAGTGGCGACAAGCTGAGGGAGTGGCCGGTGAGTTGAGGGTGAGGAGATGAGGGAGTGCCCGGCGAGCTAGAGAGAAAAAAATTGAGGAAGAAAGAAGAAAGAGAGAAGCCGGAGAGAGAGAGAGAGAGAGAGAATAGGAAAAGATTTTTTAATGAGAGAAGAGAGAGAAATGTAATAAAAAAATAATTTTCTTTTTTACCTGTGAGCTACAATGCACATCTAAAGATAGATGTGCACTGTAGCTTTGGAGCTAAATCTTTTAGATTTAGCTCCACTGCTGTGTGGTTTTTTTGTGATTTTAGCTAAAAAAATACCATTATACTTATATAGCACCACTGTTGCGAATGCTCTAACCTGGTAGTCTTATTAAGAGAGAGAGAAGTTTCAAGAGAGAGAGAGAGAGAGTATGCAAATTTGGGAATCAATGGTTGGGCTAGCCTAGTCTACTTATACACGTAGCCCATATATCGGGCCCAAGGGCTATGTTCCCATGGGGCAGTACTTCCACATTTGTTACTCCAATGTCTATGCGCCTGCCAAGTACAGTTATATTTGGTGTGGCCCAATCTATGCAATTGTTAGTTTGTCGCCAAGCTTGAATAAAGGTGGGGTGGGGGAAAAGAAGAAGTGAAATTGCAAATTACAACACCTAAGTTTATGTGTTTTCATTTTGTCTTTATCGTATCAATTATTTCAAAATTTATCCCAATTTTCTTTTATATCATATTGTATTATATGTGATTCTTCACAATAACTTAATTGAGTATTAAAAGTTTAATTTTGTTCATTTAAATTGTTTTTGAACATGAGTTGTGTAGGGTCAGTTTTTGTAGCCCAAGCCTAAGAGAGATGGATTATGAGCCTAATGAACCCAAGACAATGAATTTGTAGAGAGTGGGCGAAAGAGTTGGGCTGGTGGCAAATTAAACAGTGATTAATTATGGTATTTAAGGATGCATTGGCACAAAATCATGCTTGACTAACTGAGAGTGTATGTCGAAGAGGTGCATTACTGAATGAAAGATGATTACAACTCTTGGAGCTATAGTAAAATTAGTTCCTACTTCTCTTCCTTTTTTTCTCTTCCCCTCTTTTATCAGAGACCTCTTCTCCTTATATAGCGCTCTTCCCCTCATCTTCATCGTCCACTTGTTCTTCATCTAGGCATCCACTTGAGTGCATGTCCCATCAGGTATCCTTTTTAACTCTCTGTGAGTGGTGGTAGCTGAGATTACACTGTTCAGGGGTCTTCTCCAATTAATGCGGCCAGAAAAGAGTGCATTGCATTTAATGTGGTGGTAGCAGCTTTTCCTTGAGATATTTCCTCGTCTTTATCATCCCCAGGTATGCCCAGAGCTCATCTTTGTTGTTGGGATTGCCAAGAAGGTTATTCGGACCTTCCATTTGTTTGTTTGATCAAGACTATTCGTATCTGAGGAGTAAAACCTTTTCGGAAGAAAGGTGACCTCTTCGGATGATACTCTTCCTCAATTCCTGGGCTGGTTATGTTCAGATGAACTCTACCCGACCCATTATTCCTTTTCGAATGCACAATAATCCTCAAAACAGGGCCCCCGCCTAATAGGTACGTCTGGGCTTTTACCTCCCCACAAGTTGAGTTTGAGTTCATTACCAAATCAGATTATAAGTTTAAGCTTAGTTTATTTTCTTATTAAAAAGTTGAGTTTGTTTATGCACTATTGGATTAACTTATTCAATAAAGCTAGGGACACATAAAAGTTCATAACAATTTTACAACATTTCTAAATAATCCTACCGCCTCACATATGGGTTGATCATAATTTTTAATTTAATTTTTTAATGGTCCATGTGTGAGGTGATAGTTTAATTTGGAAAATTTGTGAACTTGTATATTTATCTATAATAAATTACAAAGTACAATTTGATATCTTATGAACTTCAAACTTACATAATCCAAGTTCAAGTCTATAAAAGCATATTTTGAACTTTATAAATATAAACATATAATATTATATTACATTAATTTAGCATTATACTCATTAGCTTATTTACAAGCCATTATTATGTTTAAGCTTTGCTTGTTTAATATTCAAGTCTAATCTTAGTTTTGTGTTTAGATCATTTGTTAAATAAATAAGTATTTCTGGAGCCAAGCCTAAGTTGTTCATTAACACTTCAAGTTTGGTTCACTTGAACCTTAGTTGTTGTTAAGTCACCTAAAACAACTTAGTTTTGTATTTTATTTTTCATTTCTAAATATAAAAAGAAATATTTTCAACTAATATCGACAAATAAGAAATTTTTTAGAAAAAAATTCTTTATTATTATTATTACTATTATATTATTATTTCATAGGGCTCCCTTTCACTCTCATTCTTTATATATCAAGAATTTGTGGATTAATTTGAGTAAGAAATTGTTACATTAGTGGTGAAGAATAATGATAGGGGTAATCAGAAAATTATTGGTTAACAAAATCTAGTGTGCTGAGTGTTTTTGGTCATTCAATTTATTAATTTTATTTTTTGGATTTGAGAAAACATAATTGTGATATTGTTGTGTTTTGAAAGCGATACTTGAGAGGTCTAAAATGAAAAGGCTTTTGATTTCATATTTACACAAAGAGTATCCACACAACACAACAAAACTTTATGATAAAGCTTTTGATCTCATGACATAGACCCACATGTAATTTAAAACAACTCATTGTAAAAGTTGGGATAGCTTGAACCATAGTCTTGATCAAATTGTCTCTGTAAGCCTAAGACAATAGCTTTTCTTTCCAATTTGTAATTTCTTCCATACCTCTCTCTGATATAATAAAAACTAACCTTTTTCTTTTTACCCATCAATAGGGCAAACCCAAATACCTCTCATTTTTCTAAGTTCAGTGACACCCAAAGCTTCTTTTATTGATTGTTTTTTTTTCCCTTCAAAAGTAGACTTTCTAAGAAAGTAGTTGTCATGGATTTATTGATCTATAGGCTAAAGCATTTTCATAAGTTTCCAGGATCTCCAAGACTTTTTGACATTCACCTAGGGATGATTTGCAAATAAGAAGATTATTGTCTACAAAAAGAAAATGGGGTTAGTCTTGGGCCATATTTGCACAAAGTGCCTATTTGGCTAGAGCTTATAAGCTAGCTTTTATATACAGTTTTTTATAACTTCACTTTTTCTTATTTTTTCAAAGTACTAGTATCTTGAAAGCAAAACTTTCTCAACAAAAAGTTAAATAAGTGTTCCCAACAGGCACAAAGAGTCTAAAATGACCCTTATATCTAATCATATTTGGAATTTTGACGTTGATAAAACTTGAAAGTAGATAGAAGGATCATATTGAATTAGGAAACAAAATTAAAATTATGAAGTTGAAAATGAAAACATTGAAAAATAACCTAGTTTATGGGGTGAAATTTGTAATTAGGATTAAAAATGAAAAGAAAAGTAATTCATGTTCCACTAGGGCTCCCACTTGAAAGGAAAATCTCCATAAAGGCAATCCTCTCAATGGCGGTTGACCACTTTCCAGCTCTTTATTTCCTAAATCTAGCATAAACCAGGTAACCGTATTTTGGACCCCACCATATCTTTCCTTCCTAGACCGTTAAAATAAATTCCAATTCCCCAATTTACCCTTAAAACTCCCATTTATTAACAAATCCTACCCTCCTTCCCCACCTTCACTCTCTTTGAGACTCAATACTTGGCACCAAACTTAGTGAACGATTCATGAACCCACCAAGAATAAGGCCCAGTCCGTAGAACGTTTATGTCTGAATCTTCTCCTTGGGAGTTCCAATCCTAGCTGTCCAATTCACTTACATCGTCACAGTCCAAGGTGGATCTTGCGACTCTTCCTTAGATCCTTAAGACTCAACGCTCGTGTCCCCGTGTCTATATAGGACTCCTGGTCCACCAAGAATTTGTGCAAATCTGTTGACTTTTACTCTTCCATCTTCAAAGATTTTTTCTCTAAAGCCTTTCTCTCTCCCAATTTCAAGGCTCTTTGTCTTGAAACCCTAGTTGACGAGGATGTACTTGTGTTGAGAGAGATCAGCGTAATCGACTCCTTTGGAATCTCCAAGAGATTGTCTTTGTGATGATCATCTTTGGCAAGGCACACCGCCAACCATTCGACGATAACGTCTTTGATTTCGAGTTCTCTGGTATCGACTGCCAAGACCGCTCGAACTGGCTGGTCAGTTTTGCTTTGGAGATCACCTAGACTTTTAAACCGGGAGGCTTCCTCTTCGTCCTCGCCAATACCAAAGATTTGTACAACTTATACTCTTTCCTCAAATTGTTCAATTCCTCTTTTAGATTGATCAGTTCCTGCGAAATTGATAGCGTAGATTCTTCAGAGATTCGCCAGATTGTGATGTAGAAAGAAATCGAAAATATTTTCCACAACGAGAGGAATTCGAATTCCACCAGTGATAAATGCTCGGCTCTTGTAAAGAAAATAGAGATCTAGTTTTCTGCAAATTGAGAGAGAGAAAAGAAGAACCTTTTGGAAGAAGTTTCATTCACTAAAAAATGATATGTCAAACTGAAACATACAATAGGATTCACTATTTATATTACACGATGAATAAAAAAACCACTAGCCTAAACATGTTGAAAACTAACTACACTAACAAAAATGTAGCTATATTAATTACAAGAAACTTGTGCATCAAATAACTTCAAGCCACGTGTCCCACTTACTAACTAATTCAACCTTTTAAATTAAACGACCTCGTTTCATTCTTCATTTCATTTAAGCTTTCTTCAAATGATGTCACTTTCCTTCTACCTTGGTACTCCTGCTTTGCCTCTTTGCCTCAATCTTGACACTCCCCCTCAAGTCTTGAACTGCTGATTGTTCAGTGACTTGAACTTGTGAATGAGGCTTGATGGATTTGGGAACAAATATGTCTATAAGACCAAGTCTACTTGTCAGCCTAGTAAAAGCTGATATTCCCAATGCTTTGGTGAATATGTCAGCAACCTATGAGTTGCTAGCAACATGAAAAGTTTTGATCTTGTAGCAATGTGACAATTGACTTCAATATGCTTTGTTCTCTCGTAGAACACAAGGTTAGTAGCAATGTGTAATGTAGCCTAATTATCACAGAATACCATTGCTAGTCTTGAATGATGAACTCTCAAATCCTTAAACAATTACAGAGCCTAAGTTATTTCACAAGCTATTGTTGCCATAGCTTTGTACTCAGCCTCGGCTGATGATCTAGAGACTACACCTTGTTTCTTTGACCTCCATGAAACTAAAGAATCACCCAGGAACACACTGTAACTTGTCAAGGATCTTATAGTGTCAGTATAGCCAGCCCAGTCAGCATCACAATAGGATTTTATTTGCAAATCTGAAGTGCTAGAGAAGAATAATCCTTTCGTAGGTGAAACTTTGATGTACTGAAGCACCTTGTTCATTGCCAACATGTGAAGTTCTCTAGGTTGAGTAAGAAATTAGCTCAACTTGTGCACTGCATAGGTGATGTCGGGTCTAGTTAGTGTCAGGTATAACAACCTTCCTATGAGCATCTTATACTGACCTGGGTTTGCTAAAGGTACACCTTCATACTTAGAAAACCTTAAATTCTACTCCATAGGTAATTTGCTAGGTTTGCAGCCTAAATAACCTGAATCTTTGAGTATCTCAACTGCATATTTCCTCTAATTTAGGCTAATCCCTTTATCAATTCTAGCAATTTCAAGACTAAGGAAATATCTCAATGATCCAAGGTCCTTAATACCCAGCTTTCTGTCAAGTACCTGTTTCAGTTGCTTAACACAATTTGGATTATTTGCTATCAGCAAAATATCATCCACATACACTAACAAGATAGTAAAAGAAGAATCTTGTGAATGTGTAAAAAGGGAATAATCAGCCTTTGATTGCACAAAACGCATGCCCAAAATGGTTGTGGAAAGCTTCTTAAACCACTTCCTAGAAGCTTGCTTCAAAATATACAAACTTTTGTTCAATTTACACACCAAATTCTCCCCCTTGCTGTGAAAGACAAGTGGCAAAGACATGTAGACTTCCTCAATCAATTCTTCATGTAAAAAGGCATTGTTTACATCCATTTGATGTAAAAACCACCCTTTCATAGTAGCCACGGCCAAAACCATTTGAATCGAAACAATTTGGCCATAGGAGAGAACGTTTCAGAGTAATCGAGTCCATTCTTTTGTGTGTACCCCTTTGCAACGAGTCTTGCTTTGTACCTCTCAATTATGCCATCACGGTTATACTTGATTACGTATACCTATTTACATCCAATTGGAATTTTCCTAAAAGGTAATCGAGTGAGTGTCCATGTATTGTTCTTTTCTAGAGTTGCAGTCTCTTTGTCCATTGCTGCTCTCCACTTTGCAGATTTCACTGCTTGATGAAAATAAGCAGGCCTTGCAGGTGTAGTAGTAATAGACATGATAAAAGAGTAAAAAGAGCTACCAAGTTTCTTATAGCTGAGATAGTCTGAAATGTCATAAGGTGATCCTGGACAAGGTTCGAAAACCATTGCCTTACACGAATAATCTGTGAGATATGCAGGTGCATTGTGAGGTCTAGTTGATCTCCTAGGAACAATAGGAGTTGATGTAGTAGAAGTAGGAACAATTTAAGGGGAAATAGGAAATGATGTTAGTGGAAAAAGGATGTGAAAATGGATCAATGGAACAATGAGAATTAGAAATAGGAGAAACAACATCAGATGAAGTGGGAATAGAATGATCTAAAATAGGAATAGAATCTGATGGAATGATGTTTGATGTGAAATTAGGGGGGTTCATAAGCAGATGGAGATGAATGGAAAGACTCACTCATAGAACCAGTATAAGAAAAATCAAAATTTTCAAGGTTAGAAGACAGTGAGAAATCTGTTTACGCAAAAGGATATACATTTTCATAGAAAACTATATCCCTGGAAATGTGTATAGAATTAGAATCTAGGTCCAAAACCTTGTAACCTTTGATGCCATGGGAATTGCCTAAGAGAACACTCCTTCTAGCTCTAGATGCAAATTTGTGTTTTTTTTTTTTTGGGTGCAAAGTGGAATTGAAACAAAGACAACCAAAACATCTTAAGTGAGTAAAGGAAGGTGGTTTATTAAAAAGCATTTCATAAGGAGTCTTATTATGCAGAAGTTTGGAAGGGGTTCTATTAATCAAGTACATTGTTGTCAAAATATAATCTCCCCAGTAGGACGAAGGAATCTGAGATTGAAGTTTTAAAGCTCTAGCAACATTAAGAATATGTTGATGTTTCCTCTCAACAATGGCATTTTGCTGTGGTGTATCAACACATGTTAATTGGTGCAAAATGCCTTTACTTTTAAAGAAACCTTTTAAGTAAAACTCAGTTCCATTGTCACTCCTTATGCACTTAATTTTCTTATCAAATTGTGTTTCAATCATAGTAGCAAATTGAGGAATCAAGAATTCAGTTTTAGATTTGTTTTTAAGAAAATATACCCAAGTACATCTAGAAAAATCATCCATAATAGTCAAGAAATATCTGTAACCTTCATTAATTGCAGTAAAGAAAGGTCCCCACAAGTCACAATTTACAAGTTCAAAAGGTGAAGCAGAAATATACTTACTTATAGGAAATGAAAGACTCTTTTACTTAGCAAAGTGACAAATATCACAACACTGTGATTTATTTTCAGAAGTAAAAGGTACAAATTTATTCAACAATGACATCTTTGAAAAAGATGGATGACCCAAACGAGTATGCCACAAATCTAAAGAAGTGGAAGGCAAATGTTAAGCAGTAAATGCTGAAAAGGATGCAGGTTGTGTGACATTTTGTAGCAAGTGTAGGCTTTTGCTTTCTCTACCCAAACCAATCATGCTCTAATGAGCTAGGTCATTTGCCAAGAAAAATCAAGCAACAGAAATATGTTTTTGTAAGTTGGCTAACAAAATTCAAATTATAGTTGAAAGATGGCACACAAAGCACATCAGTGAGTGTTAATGTGGATGAAATTCTAACTATCCCTATATGTGTAACCATGGCTTGCTCCCCATTAGGCAAAGTAACAGAGGTTTGAACAATTGAAGTTATTGTGGTTAAGTGAGTCACTAAATGAACCATATGGTCAGTGGCTCCTGTGTTTGATCCAATCTGTAGATTTGTAAGCTTTTCTATCTACTAAATGACTAGAGAAAATAGAATGAGACATATTAGGAGGAATCCAAAATGGATTACCTGAGAAATTGTTGACAAAGGTATTGGATGAAGGATCTTCAGCAGTTGCTGTCATCACAGTTGCTACTTGTTGGGCAGGTGATAGTCCAAAAGTTGAACCAGCATTATCCTTAAGCACAGATAGATAAGATAACAATTGTTCACACTAAGATTGTGAAATAGGACATTGAGGTTGAGATGAAGATGCCTGAAATTGTGGAGTGAAATTTTGAAAAACCATTGCATCAGATTGCATACCAGAATTATTAACACCAAATTGTGAAACCCCGTAGCCATTGCCTCCATTGTTGAAGAAATTTTGCCCTTGACTAATTGAACCATTTGAGTTTCCTGGTTGGAAAATACCTAACACTTGATTTGCCATAGGACCATTCCCTTTTGGTTTATAGCCTGGTGGATATCCATGAAGCTTATAGCATTTATCTGCTATATGACCAGTCAAGCCATAGTAAATACAAACTGGCATTTCTTTCTTAGAATTCCCCTTTTTTCTTCCATGGAACCCTTGACCTTGATTAGGACTAAAATTGGGATTAAAACTAGGATTACCACCATTAGTAGCATATAAAGCAGTAGGTTCAACCATCATATTTACTCCATGGCCTATGTTTCTCCATTTTTCTTCCTGCAAAATCAGAGAACAAACTTTGTTGATTGAAGGAAGAGGCCTAGCAATCAAGATTTGACCAATAATATGATCATAACTATCATTTAACCCCATAAGAAAATGAAAAACATGCTCTTTCTGTTGAACTTAAACTTGTGTCTTATCAAAACCACAAGTGCAAACACAAGTGCAAGACACATAACATTGATAATTCATATATTCGTCCCAAAGTGTTTTGAACTCAGTGAAGTAGGAACTCATCGATAACTGACCCTAAGTGAGATGAGAAATCTCCTTCTGCAGCTCATAAAGCTTCGGTGAACTTCCCTAAGAAAAATGATCTTGTAGATCGATCCATAATTCCTAAGCAGTATTGATATACCTCACACTTGCTTGAATATCCTTGCTAAGTGAATTCACCAACCATGAAAGAACCATAGTGTTGCATCTACATCAAGAATTATACAAAGGTGAAGTAACCTCTAGTTTGGAAATTGCTCCATTGACAAACACAAATTTGATCCTCACACTCAAGGCTAAGAACACAGATCTGGTCCAAGCAGCATAATTCTCTGGACCTATCAAAGGTTGTGAAGAGAGAATAATCCCTAGATTTTCAGCAACAGGGAGAAAGTATGGATTCTTGGCTGATTCATCTACCACCAATGAATTCAAAGCACTTTGTGAGGATGAACCTACTTGTGGAAAAGTAGTAGTGTTGAGATCAAAAGCTATGAATGGAGCTTCAAGCTTTGACACCATGTAAAGAAAACAGAGATCTAGCTTTTTCCAAATTGAGAGAGAGAAAAGAAGAACCTTTTGGAAGAAGTTTCATTCACTAAAAAATGATATGTCAAACTGAAACATACAATAGGGTTCACTATTTATATTACACGATGAATCAAAAAATCACTAGCCTAACACATTGTTAGGAGCTTTACAAGTTGCTAATGATGGCATGAGGAATTGGAGTGCTTGGACAACATCAGGCCAGTCACATGGCTCAATGTTTTCTCAACACACCAATGGCTTCTCATGCCTATCTAGTGAAGCTCCTAACTGCCCTTTGAGGGGGACAAGCCCAGTCTTTGTGCTGGATTCATAATGAAGAGCAGGATGAGGGGCAGCATGTGGAGGCATTTTGCTCCATATGATGCCCAAGGCCATGGTGGGCAGAGACGGATTTTGATGTTGGGCAGCAGCAGGTGGTGCTGACCCTACGTGATGATGCATGGCATTAGTGACTTGGTTGATGGTTGCTTTGTGTGTGGGCTTGGTGGCTTGAATGCAAGGCAATGCTAGGCTGCTGTGATTGTGATATGCTGTGCAAGGCATTGGGCTGGTTGGTGCTGGTAGAATGCATGGACTTGAGTGAGCGGGCTGATAGCAGTAACTTGGTGTGCTGCATATGGACATGTGATGTGGGCTGTGATGCTGATGAGAAGGGCTTGGGCAGGGGGCCAAGCCTTCTAAAACATGATGGAACAACTGGTTTGGGTTGCTGAAGCATGGGCAGAGACCCTATGATGATGTGTTGATACATGGGCTGGCATGTGCAGAGTGTGCAGCAGCAGTTGTTGGCAGTTATCAAGTAGTTCTTGGCTTTCTGGATGATCAGACCTGTTGTGTAGGGGCTAAAAATATGGAAAGCAAACCAAGACAGCATCATACAGAGGTGTCCTAAGTCAGACCACATGTGGCAGCAAGTCCTGGACAGGGGTAGTTACTTGGCAGTAATTGCTGTGACAATTTATTTTGTATATTTATCCTAGGCTATTGGGGCTGTCAATAGCAGGGAGTGGATATTTTGCTTAGAGAATTTTGTGTGTATTCTCTAAGCTTCCTTTGTATTTGATATTGAGTAATAAAGGTTGGGGTTAGTGCCTTGTAAATACTGTGTGTGCTGTGTGTGCGAATTTCCTTAATAATTTTGTTCTAAGTGATTGTTGCAGTGTGTGTGTGTGGAGTGTTGGCTGAGACTAAGTCAGGGGCTTAGTGCCATCACAGACAAAAAATTTAAAAGAAAAATTTGACCTTGTGACGCACATGTAGCTATAGTAACTACAAGAAACTTGTGCATCAAATAACTTCAAACCACGTGTCCCACTTACTTACTAATTCAACCCTTTAAATTAAATGACCTTGTTTCATTCTTCATTTCATTTAAGCTTTCTTCAAACGATGTTGTTTTCCTTCTGCCTTAGTACTCTTGCTCTGCCTCTTTGCCTCAATCTTGACAGTTCTAGGATTCAAATGTGAAATAATCCGCAATGCCGAGCCGTTGATTCAAGAAGAGCCATTGAAACCTTGGTTAACATTGAAGAGAAACATAAACAACATAAAATTCCAAACTTCTTCGGTAGAAATTAGCTTTAAGAATAGGAATGTTTACGTTGATGTTGGAGCTTGGAGTTACAGCTCTAGTATAGTTAGTTGGTTTAAGAAAAAGTATCCCAAAAAGAACAAGACTTTTGAGATTTACGCGATTGAGGCCGATAAGACATTTCATGAAGAGTATAGATAGAAGAAACGGGTCAATTTATTGCCTTATGCTGCGTGGGTGAGGAACAAGACATTGTTCTTTGAGATCACTAGGGATCCAAGTAAGAAAACTGTGGAGAAAGGTAAGGGAATGGGGAGGATTCGACTAGTGCAGACCTCTATGAGTTATATGGGTGATGTGGATAAGATTCAGGGGTTTGATTTTGCTAGCTGGTTGAAGAGGACGGTTTCAGAGAAAGATTTTGTGGTAATGAAGATGGATGTGGAAGGGACTGAGTTTCATTTGATTTCGAAGTTGATTGAGACCGAGGCGATTTGTTTGATTGACGAGATGTTTATTAAGTGTCATTACAATGAATGGCAGAGGTGTTGTCTTGGTGTGAGGAGTGCTAAGTATCAGAAGGCTTATGCTCAATGCTTGGATCTTTTTACTCAACTTAGTGGGGTTCTTGTACATCAATGGTGGTGACTGGTAACAAATTGACTTGATTTTCCTTTTGAATTTTTGTTTTAGATAGATTCTTGCTTATTCTTAACGGGGAAGAAAGCTGTATTCTTTGATTTGTTAGTTGTTACACCTGCAGAAGAATAATTCAATGGAAATATTTCATTAATTCTTTTTTCATTAATTTTGTGTCCTCTAGATTGCCTTCAGTTTTATACATGGTTTCTTGCTTCTATATAATTTGGCTCATTTTTGAGAAGCAAAAGGTGGATGTTGGCTTGATGGGTAGTTGTGGGGTGCTAACATGATAGATGCTAGAAGTATATCAAGCCTTGTTATTGTTTGGTTAGTTGATTCGCTTAAACTTGAGGTGGTTAGAGATGTTGTTCAATCTGTCAATCAAATTTTTTTGTTGCTATGCAGGACTTAATTGCATCTAGTTGGGTATGAAAAATCATACTATAAGCACATCTGCAACACAACTATGATCAGATAATTTGAGTTTTGGCTGCTGATTAAAATGAAATCTATTCATGCCTTGTTTGCTCGAAGAATTTGAGTTTGGTATCTACATTATATTTTGAAAATTGGGATGGGTTTTCCTTGATAATGAGAAAGTAAGTTGGGGATCCATCTACACTAAGGGTTAAGTTTGGGATTAGTTCATGAGAAATTGATTTGGATTGACAGATATTGATAATTTGGGATTTGAAGATTCATTTTGCAGCACGAAGCTAAAGGCAAATCATCAGTCATCACAGGAAGGAAAGATGCTTTAACAGATATAATAGGAATGGACTTTTTGCAAATGGAGAATTGTAGTTGCATATAGAGAAATATGGTGGATCAAATTATGAGGTGCAGTCTGTGATTTAAACTTTGGAGAAAATTAGCTACTTCTTGACCACACACTCCCCATGTATAGACAATTTGGATGCAGCATTTGATAAATTGATGGGGTGGATAATAATTTCTACTTAATGAAGCATGAATTTTATGAGATTAATATGGTAGATGACAGTATCCATTATCCACATACTATGAAACTTAGGAAAGTAGGGTCAGATCGATGGAAGCTGTAAAAGCAGTTGACACATAAAAGGGGGTTGCTTTAAGTGGGGACTATGGGAAAAGAAGGCAAGAAGGTGATCGTACTTGCAGCAAGTGAGGTAGATAAGATTTGAATTAATGAGTAGTTGGGTTTGGCTTCCATTTCTTTCCTTGTTTTATCTTCTCATGAATTTTTGCATTTCGATGACTATTGCATTTTCAGTATACAAATTATAGCATAATCTTATTGGATATACAGGGTAGATTAGACATGTAACTCTCATCAACATCATTGTATTTTCCAGACACTTAAAATATTTCCTGGAAAACCTCGCAGCCTTTCCAGCAGTTTCTCTTCTTTGAACAGCTGCAAATCAATTGATGAATGCAGCTATTTAGCCAATTACATGTTTACAATTCCATTCTCAAAGCTATTATTTGGTTTGAGCTTTGAAGCTTTTCATTTATTTGTGTGCGAATTTGACAAAAAGCCTCCAGGCACCAACCAGTGATGCAACAAATTTAATTTCTGGCATGTTGCCTAGTTTTGTGCTGAAACTGACTCCTTCCTGAGTATTTTGATTCTGACACCTTGAATTGGGCTTTGTTTTAGAGCAGACATGAACCATTTTGCTTTCTTTGATGAAATTTTAGAAAAGCAGAAATATACCTTGAGAAAACATTATTTCAAATGAGAAATGTTATGTTTACAACATTTTCACAAAATTTTTATAACAAATCTTAGTGACATTTTGTTATGGATGAGCAAAAAAGTAATTAAAGTTGTGAATTCAAATTAAAATGAATAACAACTTACTACCTATAATTTGTTGTGAAAATGTTATGAAAATATTGTGGAAGTAGCACTTCTCATAAAAGAAATAACTTTTTATTTAATTTTATTTTTTTTTGAGAGCCAATACTAAGTATTATTATTAAGTTGTTGGAAAATCAGAAATAACAACATGACTGATGTCTGTTGGAACATACTCCATCCAAACTAGTAAAGAAAAAGAAACAATTGCTCTCTTGACTATATATACTAACCTTGACATTAAAAAAAAAAAAAAAACCTTATGAAAATTGTAAAAATACCTACTAGATGTCAGAATTATCTTGTTATTGATGTGATATTAATCGTGTTAATTGATACAATAGTTTAGAGACCTTTTATAATAAAATTTGGACTTGCAAAGTGACACACCTTAATATTTCTAATAAAGATGTTTAGGTTTAATTCAATATTTCTCCAATGTTGTAACCATGTAATTATAAAAAATAAAAAAAAATTGGACTTATAATAATTAATGTTGCACAATCAAGACCATCCAGTCCTCTTTTATATATATAATTTTGTTTTTGTCAGTCCTCTTATATCTTATTCTTATGTAGACACCGCATGCATGAAGCCTTGGACCGTGGAGAGATGAATGTCCCTTAACCTTTGGTCAAAGGTTTGAACGAACAAAGAGGAACCATTGACACTTTTCCCCATTTGCTATTGTTAATTTGTTATTGTTGACATTGTTTGTTGTTGCTGTTCTCTCCCTCTCTCTCTCTGTCCCGTCCATCCATCTCTAAACTCTCTTCCCGCATGGATTTCCCTCCTATTCCTTTATGTTCCTCTTTGTTTCTCTGTTTCCCCACCCCTAACCTAAAGCCTCTCTCAACAAAAAAACAAAAATTCTATCTTCTCTCTTACCCTCATGCAGGTTCAGTCACATAAAAATGAGCACAGACAATAAGCTGACTCAAGAATTAATGAAAGTTGGCTCCTCCACATGCAGCATTTTTGGTCACAGCTTAAACTCAAGGGGTATATGGTTTGGAGATAACCCTCTCGACTTCTCTTTCCCTCTCTTGCTGTTGCAGCTCTCCCTCATTTGCATCTTCTCTCGTTCCCTTCACGCCCTTTTCAAGAATATTGCCCAACCCTCCATTGTTTCTCAGATTGTTGTAAGCCTTCTCTCCCTCTTCTTGCTAAGATCAATATATGACTTATTGCATTTATTATTTATTGTGTTGATATACCAAATTTTATGTATGTTATATAAGCGGGTTGCACGCGGGTAAAATTTAGATACAGCTAGTTAGATGTTATATATTAGGTTGAATTGTGGTGATAGGGACTAATAAATCACATGATTGAATTTAATTATTCTTGAAAAAGATAATATTGTTTTTGGTGTATTGGTTAAGAAGTTACACTTTACTGGCATGAGGTTACATCTTTTAATATTTTCTTAGCTTCAACTTGTTAAAATTCACATTTTTAAATCAGGTGAATTGAAAAGTAAGTTTAGAAAACATAATAACAAGCTCATTATAATTTTAGTACATAAATCTTATGAATAAAAAGTAAATACAGTTAAATCTCTTAAAGGTAAAATGTAACTTTTTAAATCACAGGTTGACAATTTAAACTTGACAAGTTCTATAAGTGAAATTTTAAATTCCCCCAGAGAAAAAAAAATGGGCGTAAGGAAAAGGAGAGGAATTTTCAACAAAAATTTCCAAGTGCAAAAAGAATTACATGCAATGAAATTTAATTTCCTTTTAATCAGGTAAGGAATTTTTCAGAAAAAATATTATTCTTTGTTGAGAGGAATGAACCAACCTAAAGGAGTTGTTCCTGATAATATATACAAATGGTTCAATAAAAAATTATGCAGTACTCCCTTAAGTTCCTTCTTGACATTCATCATGTACTCCAAGTTGCTTAAGCATTCCACTAATTTGTTGTCAAATCCAGTTGCTGGGAATCCATGACTATGAAGTTATTAATTGGTTGCATGTATGTGACTTTATATGATTTTACTTGCATATACTGATCTCATCTTTGATGTTCACTAGGCTGGTGTAATTTTAGGTCCTTCAGTTCTTGGGCGCAGTGCAGCTTTTGCAGTCAAAGTTTTCCCACCTAAAGGGAAAATCTTAGTGGACACCTTGGCAGTTTTTGGTCTCATGTTATTTGTGTTCCTACTCGGGGTGAAGACAGACCCAACTATCTTTTTTAAATCAGGCAAGAGGCCATTGGCTATTGGAATTTTAGGCTTCTTTGTTCCTTATGTACTGGCTGGACTAGTTGCCTTAGTCCTCAATCATTTTCTGTCATTGGATCATGATATTTCCAATGTGCTTCACCTTGTGGCAGTATTACAGTCTCTGACTTCCTTCCCAGTTATTGTTTGCTTTCTGGCTGAACTCAAGCTCCTCAATTCAGAGCTTGGACGGCTGGCGTCCTGTTCTTCAATTGTGTCTGATATGTGCCACTGGTTTATTGTGGCAGTGAGGATTGCTACAAGACTAACTATTGCAAGGTCATTGAGAACATCAATTGGGTCTTCTCTCTCAACTATCCTTCTTGTTATATTCTTTGTGGTTGGAATCCGTCCAGCAGCTCTGTGGGCAATTCGACATACCCCTGAAGGGAAACCTGTAAAAGAGATCTATATTTCTGTAGTCCTTATAGCACTATTGTTTTGTGGATTTATGGGTGAAGTTATTGGCATAAACGCTTATATCAGTTCTTTCATATTGGGCTTGTTCATACCAGATGGCCCTCCTTTAGGTGCTGCATTAGTAGAGAGGTTTGACTGCTTTGTTTCAGTATTGCTCATGCCTATATTTTTCACCTCATGTGGATTAAAGGTGGACATTTTTGCCATAAAAAATTTTAAGAATGTGGGAATGATTGAGTTGGTTGTTGTTGCTGCATTATTTGGGAAGATGATAGGGACAATGTTACCTCCTATCTTGTGTAGGATGCGACTCCGAGATGCCCTCTGTCTTAGTATTATTATGAACTCCAAAGGCATTACTGAACTTGCTATATTGATTCGCTGGAAGGAACACAATGTAAGCCATCGATTTTCCTACCTATTGATGTATCTCAGATGTATTGATGACAAAGAATCTAGAGTAGTACATTAACCTCGAAGACTATTTCTTTGATGTGCTTAACAAATAAAGGTAATTACAATAATGTGCAGGTCATAAATGAAGAATGCTTCACCATTTTGATAATCTCTTTGCTGATTGTAACTGGAGCTATCACTCCCCTCACCAATGCCCTATATGATCCTTCAAAGAGGTTCCTTGCCTACAAAAGGAGGACTATTTTACACCACAGGAACGATGAAGAGCTGCGCATACTTGCTTGCATCCATTCAACCGATAATGTCCGAGCAGTTTTGAACCTTCTTTCTGCTTCCAACCCCAGCAAAGAGAGCCCCATCAATTTAGCTGTTCTGCACCTAATCAAGCTTGTTGGCCGTGCCTCCCCCCTACTCATTGCTTGTGTGTCAAGGGAAAATAAATCTCAATATTCAACTCAATCAGAACAAATTTTCAATGCATTCAGAAAATTTGAACAACATTACTCTGGCCATGTTATAGTGCATTGTTATAAAGGCATTTCCCCTTATGCTACAATGCACAATGATGTATGCTCCCTTGCTCTTGAAAAGAGAACAACCTTCATAGTCATCCCTTTCCACAAGCAGTGGGTTATTGGGGGAAGAGTAGAATCCTCTAATACTCTTAGGCACCTCAACAATAATGTGCTTGATAAGGCTCCCTGCTCTGTTGGAGTCCTCATTGACCGTGGGAATCAGAGGAAACCTTGGTCCATTCTTGGACAACCCTCAATGTATCGGGTGGCTGTGCTCTTCTTCGGGGGTGCAGATGACCGAGAAGTACTAGCATATGCTGGACGCATGTATGATGATCATAATGTTCTAATTACACTTCTACGTTTCTATTCTTCAACTGAGATTGTTGGGGGTACAGCTAGGAGCAAGATACTTGATACCGAAATCTTGAGTCAATTTAGGCTCAATGCCTTTCGTAATCAGCGAGTTTCTTACCAAGAGGAGATGGTGATGGATGGAAATGGTGTGCTTGCTGTACTCAGGTCAATAGAGAATGCTTATGACCTTGTTATGGTTGGGAGACGTCATCAGGATTCACAATTGATGTCAGACCTTGGGAAATGGAGTGAGCATGGTGAGTTGGGTGCAATAGGAGATATACTTGCTGCCAAAGATTTTAGGGGTGCAGCTTCAGTTTTGGTTGTGCAGCAACAGACCAAATTGTGGGGTTTGAATGACCCAGAGGATTCCACGCGATTGAGAAGAGCAAATATGTAGGAGTTTTTAGGATTTTGAACATGTTCAGTTATAGATATAATCATGTAGACCTAGTGCAGGATCTAATTCACAGCCTCCATCATTCCAAGTTGTGTATCCAATTATCTTCTTGATCTTTTTCTCTCTTCCATTTCCTTGCGGGTAAGAGATAAATGTGTATTTATAATGAGAAGTTGATTTCAGATAGCCTTCTAGTATTACTACTGCTACTAAAACACTCAAATCAGCTGGCTCCTTTAATAATGATGCTGCACCTGATTCAAAGCCTACCCTCTCCTTTCTTGGTAAAACGCTTTATACTGTCTAATTGCCTATTTGTATCTAGAGTTGTAGAATCTCTCTCTATAAATGTCTGATTCTAGCTATTATGTTATTAACTTTTAGAAGTATGTGGTTAAATAATTAAATTTATCATATTTCAATAGTTTAAACTTTTAGGATAATCGATAATTTAACATGGTTTTAGAGTAGGAAGTTTTAAGTTTAATCATTGTCTCTTCCATTCTGCCTTTTATTAAAATTCTCACATGTTTTGGGCTCCACCTATTAAAAAGTAGTTTCGGCCTATATGTAAGGGAGAGTATTAGAAGTATGTGGTTAAATGATTAAATTTATCATATTCCAATAACTTAGGCCCCGTTTGGTAGAGTTGTTAAACAACTCATTTTCAGTTTTTGAATAACATTATATACATTTCCACACACTTTTTTACCGACACGTATTTCAAAAAATTACAAACAACATTACTCAAACTCTTCTACCAAACGGGCCCTTAAACTTTTGGGACAATTGGTAATTTAATATTAACCTTAATTAAGTACGTGATGTTATACGGTATACCTCTATATGACTAACACAAGGCAGCTAATTTGTTTTTTATTTTTTTTCTTATTGTTCTAATATAATTAATAGCATATAACTATCAAAACACTTTTGGTACATTCACTCCAATTGGGCATCTAAGCGATTGATTGACTACCATATTCCCTATTGGCACTGTACTACAAGATGGAAATTTTACATGTTGAAGTCCAAGAAGCATATAGTGCAGCATACGTTTATCTAAACTTTTACATGCTAGGCTGAAATCCTTCCTACCCTTAACTTAAGTACTGAAATAAAAATGATATCTGAATGACTGAATGTAAGTGGCTCCTCCCATTTGCTAACAACGGGGCAATGCAGAGGAACGGAGGTTGGGGAATTCCCCATGGTTGTGCCCAAGAAAACTCGAGCAGGCCCTCGTGGATGTCTGACTTGAAATTTGACATGACCAATCAATAGAAGTACTCTTGACACTTCATGTTTGCCATTCACCCAACTCACTACGTTTGCATACAACATAAATTAGAACCAGTTGCCTTTATAGTTGTTGTGCAGATAGCACTCTAGGACTCAAATCAATAACAGTAAATAAGCAGAAATTAAATAACAAGCACAAACAAAGAACATAAGAATTTATGTAGTTCGGCAAACTGCCTACTTCCACGGAGACGATAGGAAAGTTTCACTATAAAAATAAAGAGATACAATAGTGCATAAGAACACTTTCAAGAAACCCAAATCCCAATATACCCTAACTCTCTCTCACTCACAAGACAAGAAAGCACTATTCTTCTTCTTATGCGGCTACTGCTAGGTTTTTAGGAATTCTCTAATTCTCTCTACTCACACGGCTGCCCTTAATACAATATATATATTTTGATATATCAAAGTCAGCTAGTGAGGTTTATTATTACTGCTTGTATTTGGTTTATAAGAACGAATTGGGCTTGGTAATCAAGCCACACGGGGCCCAACATCAACAAAAGTCTAGTGTGTTTCATCAATAATCAATACTAACCATCAAATTGAATGATGATTTTGTTCATATATTGTTTATTGTTGGAAAAGTTCGAGGTCTATTAGATTGTTAATTTGATTAGATTTTAAGAGGTATTAAAATCAAAATAATAAGTTCCAATCAAGATTCCAAAAAACAAAAAAGAAAAGATGATAGAATCAGAGAACCAACAAAATGGATTAGTTAATTATTATAATATTTATGGGCTATATATGGAAGTTCTCTGGTGCTCTTTACCAGCGCTTTACTGCGTTGTGCCCTTCTGGGAGGCCTTCAATCTTTGCTCTAATCATGTGTGTTGCAGAGGCAGTATAGAGGTTGCTACATATGTTATGTGGAAGGATGGCTAGGTAACCGAACTCTTATCTCCCTCTGTGTGTGTGCCTGCCTGTGTTCTTTGGAGTACTAAAGCATCTACTAGTAGTACATATAGCTGAAACATGAAACTTCTTTTGTGCGTGTATGTGAAGAAAGAAACCAGCTGCATGAGGCAACTACTAAGGGTCCATCCTCTTCCTCTGCACGAAATGTTTTTTTTTTTTGGTGAGAAACATGTGAGATGGCGTCCTGTTCTTCAATTGTGTCTGATATGTGCCACTGGTTTATTGTGGCAGTGAGGATTGCTACAAGACTAACTATTGCAAGGTCATTGAGAACATCAATTGGGTCTTCTCTCTCAACTATCCTTCTTGTTATATTCTTTGTGGTTGGAATCCGTCCAGCAGCTCTGTGGGCAATTCGACATACCCCTGAAGGGAAACCTGTAAAAGAGATCTATATTTCTGTAGTCCTTATAGCACTATTGTTTTGTGGATTTATGGGTGAAGTTATTGGCATAAACGCTTATATCAGTTCTTTCGTATTGGGCTTGTTCATACCAGATGGCCCTCCTTTAGGTGCTGCATTAGTAGAGAGGTTTGACTGCTTTGTTTCAGTATTGCTCATGCCTATATTTTTCACCTCATGTGGATTAAAGGTGGATATTTTTGCCATAAAAAATTTTAAGAATGTGGGAATGATTGAGTTGGTTGTTGTTGCTGCATTATTTGGGAAGATGATAGGGACAATGTTACCTCCTATCTTGTGTAGGATGCGACTCCGAGATGCCCTCTGTCTTGGTATTATTATGAACTCCAAAGGCATTACTGAACTTGCTATATTGATTCGCTGGAAGGAACACAATGTAAGCCATCGATTTTCCTACCTATTGATGTATCTCAGATGTATTGATGACAAAGAATCTAGAGTAGTACATTAACCTCGAAGACTATTTCTTTGATGTGCTTAACAAATAAAGGTAATTACAATAATGTGCAGGTCATAAATGAAGAATGCTTCACCATTTTGATAATCTCTTTGCTGATTGTGACTGGAGCTATCACTCCCCTCACCAATGCCCTATATGATCCTTCAAAGAGGTTCCTTGCCTACAAAAGGAGGACTATTTTACACCACAGGAACGATGAAGAGCTGCGCATACTTGCTTGCATCCATTCAACCGATAATGTCCGAGCAGTTTTGAACCTTCTTTCTGCTTCCAACCCCAGCAAAGAGAGCCCCATCAATTTAGCTGTTCTGCACCTAATCAAGCTTGTTGGCCGTGCCTCCCCCCTACTCATTGCTTGTGTGTCAAGGGAAAATAAATCTCAATATTCAACTCAATCAGAACAAATTTTCAATGCATTCAGAAAATTTGAACAACATTACTCTGGCCATGTTATAGTGCATTGTTATAAAGGCATTTCCCCTTATGCTACAATGCACAATGATGTATGCTCCCTTGCTCTTGAAAAGAGAACAACCTTCATAGTCATCCCTTTCCACAAGCAGTGGGTTATTGGGGGAAGAGTAGAATCCTCTAATACTCTTAGGCACCTCAACAATAATGTGCTTGATAAGGCTCCCTGCTCTGTTGGAGTCCTCATTGACCGTGGGAATCAGAGGAAACCTTGGTCCATTCTTGGACAACCCTCAATGTATCGGGTGGCTGTGCTCTTCTTTGGGGGTGCAGATGACCGAGAAGTACTAGCATATGCTGGACGCATGTATGATGATCATAATGTTCTAATTACACTTCTACGTTTCTATTCTTCAACTGAGATTGTTGGGGGTACAGCTAGGAGCAAGATACTTGATACCGAAATCTTGAGTCAATTTAGGCTCAATGCCTTTCGTAATCAGCGAGTTTCTTACCAAGAGGAGATGGTGATGGATGGAAATGGTGTGCTTGCTGTACTCAGGTCAATAGAGAATGCTTATGACCTTGTTATGGTTGGGAGACGTCATCAGGATTCACAATTGATGTCAGACCTTGGGAAATGGAGTGAGCATGGTGAGTTGGGTGCAATAGGAGATATACTTGCTGCCAAAGATTTTAGGGGTGCAGCTTCAGTTTTGGTTGTGCAGCAACAGACCAAATTGTGGGGTTTGAATGACCCAGAGGATTCCACGCGATTGAGAAGAGCAAATATATAGGAGTTTTTAGGATTTTGAACATGTTCAGTTATAGATATAATCATGTAGACCTAGTGCAGGATCTAATTCACAGCCTCCATCATTCCAAGTTGTGTATCCAATTATCTTCTTGATCTTTTTCTCTCTTCCATTTCCTTGCGGGTAAGAGATAAATGTGTATTTATAATGAGAAGTTGATTTCAGATAGCCTTCTAGTATTACTACTGCTACTAAAACACTCAAATCAGCTGGCTCCTTTAATAATGATGCTGCACCTGATTCAAAGCCTACCCTCTCCTTTCTTGGTAAAACGCTTTATACTGTCTAATTGCCTATTTGTATCTAGAGTTGTAGAATCTCTCTCTATAAATGTCTGATTCTAGCTATTATGCTATTAACTTTTAGAAGTATGTGGTTAAATAATTAAATTTATCATATTTCAATAGTTTAAACTTTTGGGACAATCGATAATTTAACATGGTTTTAGAGTAGGAGGTTTTGAGTTCAATTCTTGTCTCTTCCATTCTGTCTCTTATTAAATTCTCACATGTTAGGCTCCACCTATTAAAAAGTAGTTTCGGCCTATATGTAAGGGAGAGTATTAGAAGTATGTAATTAAATGATTAAATTTATCATATTCCAATAACTTAGACCCCGTTTGGTAGAGCTGTTAAACAACTCATTTTCAGTTTTTAAATAACATTATATACATTTCCACATACTTTTTCACTGACACGTATTTCAAAAAATTATAAACAACATTACTCAAACTCCTCTACCAAACGAGCCCTTAAACTTTTGGGACAATTGATAATTTAATATTAACCTTAATTAAGTACGTGGTGTTATACGGTATACCTCTATATGATTAACACAAGGCAGCTAATTTGTTTTTTTTTTTTTTCTTATTGTTCTAATATAATTAATAGCATATAACTATCGAAACAATTTTGGTACATTCACTCCAATTTGGCATCTAAGCGATTGATTGACTACCGTATTCCCTATTGGCACTGTACTGCAAGATGGAAATTTTACATGTTGAAGTCCAAGAAGCATATAGTGCAGTATACGTTTATCTAAACTTTTACATGCTAGGCTGAAATCCTCCCTACCCTTAACTTAAGTACTGAAATAAAAATGATATCTGAATGACTGAATGTAAGTGGCTCCTTCCATTTGCTAACAACGGGGCAATGCAGAGGAAGGGGGGTTGGGGAATTCCCCATGGTTGTGCCCAAGAAAACTCGAGCAGGCCCTTGTGGATGTCTGGCTTGAAATTGACATGACCAATCAATAGAAGCACTCTTGACACTTCATGTTTGCCATTCACCCAACTCACTACGTTTGCATACAACATAAATTAGAACCAGTTATCTAACATAAATTAGAACCAGTTGTCTTTATAGTTGTTGTGCAGATAGCACTCTAGGACTCAAATCAATAACAGTAAATAAGCAAAAATTAAATAACAAGCACAAACAAAGAACATAAGAATTTACGTGGTTCGGCAAACTGCCTACCTCCATGAAGACGACAGAAAAATTTCACTATAAAAATAAAGAGATACAATAGTGTATAAGAACATTTTCAAGAAACCCAAATCCCGATACACCCTAACTCTCTCTCACCCACAAGACAATCTTCTTCTTATGCAGCTACTGCTAGGTTTTTAAGAATTCTCTAATTCTCTCTACTCACACGGCAGCCCTTAATACAATATATATATATATATATATTGATATGTCAAAGTCGGCTAATGAGGTTTTCTATTACTGCTTGTATTTGGTTTATAAGAACGAATTGGGCTTGGTAATTCAAGCCACACGGGGCCAAAATCAACCAAAGTCTAGTGTGTTTCATCAATAATCAATACTAACCATCAAATTGAATGATGATTTTGTTCATATATTGTTTATTGTTGGAAAAGTTCAAGGTCTATTAGATTGTTAATTTGATTAGATTTTAAGAGGTATTAAAATCAAAATAATAAGTTCCAATCAAGATTCCAAAAAACAAAAAAGAAAAGATGATAGAATCAGAGAACCAACAAAATGGATTAGTTAATTATTATAATATTTATGGGCTATATAGGGAAGTTCTCTGGTGCTCTTTACCAGCGCTTTACTGCGTTGTGCCCTTCTGGGATATCAGATAATTGAATGAATTTCTGTATTTTCATTGATTGTAAAATGTGAATACAAGACTATATATATACATTGATCTAAGCTCAGATACACTCTAACAGAATAACTAATGCTAACTTCTGAAAATAACTAACTCCTACACGTGACAACATACTAATAACAGACTTTCCCACATGTGAGCATTTATACAATTAAACAAAGCCTAAGCTACTTGTCGTATGAGCATGATTTTCACTCATAGAGCTGATGTCGTTTAAGCAGCACTTTGTTCTTTACTCAGTTTAATCTCTACTTGTTTTTCATGCTCTGCTCTTGCTTCCTTGTGATCTTCTCTGCTACAATTCTGATACTCCCCCTCAAGAGCAGCTGGTGTGTGTATGTTCATCATGCCCATTTTGTCAACGAGATTAGAAAACTGATTGTACCCCAATGCTTTGGTAAGCATATCTGCTAATTGACAATGAGACCTTACATGATTAAGCTTGATAACACCTTCCAAAACTTTATCTCTGACCACATGACAGTCTATTTCAATGTGTTTGGTCCTCTCATGAAAAACTGGATTAGAACCAATATGTAATGCTGCCTGACTATCACAGAACAGCAATGCCTCTTTATCATGTTTAACTCCAATATCCTTTAGAAAGTATAGAATCCATACAAGTTCACATGTTGCAACGGCCATAGCTCTGTATTCAGCCTTTGCTGAAGACCTGGAAACGGTGGACTGCTTCTTTGATTTCCAAGACACCAAAGACTCTCCAATAAAAATGCTATAACCAGTTACTGACTTCCTTGTGTCACAACATGAAGCCCAATCAGCATCTGCAAAACCTTTTAAATGTAAATCTGTTGTGGAAGAAAACATGAGACCCTTCCCTGGTTCATTCTTCAAGTATTGCAAAATTCTATAAGCTGCTTCCAAATGTGGCTTTCTTGGCTTTGACATGTATTGGCTAAGCTTATGAACAGCAAAAGTGATGTCTGGCCTTGTGATGGTCAAATACAACAGCCTCCCAATTAACCTTCTGTAGGTGCTGGGGTCTTTGAGCTCTTCTCCTTTCAGTTGACTTAACTTGAGATTTTGTTCCATAGGTGTCTTGGCTGGCTTACATCCCAACATACCAGCATCATTAAGCACCTCAAGAGTGTATTTCCTTTGACAGAGGGCAATTCCCTTGGTTGATCTAGCAACCTCCAACCCAAGGAAGTATTTTAAGTCACCTAAATCTTTGAGTTTGAACCTGTCATCCAACAAGACCTTGAACTTGTCTATCTCAGCCTTGTCATTACAAGCTATCAAGACATCATCCACATACACCAAAAGCATCATGAAAACATCACCTTGCCTCCTAGTAAACAATGAATAATCAGCTTTGGACTAAGTAAAACCAAGCTGAATCAAGGTACTAGAAAACTTGGCAAACCATTGCCTAGATGCCTGTTTAAGCCCATACAAGGACTTATTCAGCTTACAAAATACCTCCCCCTGGCTATGAAACCCTTGTGGAAGAGCCATATAGACTTCCTCATTTAAATCACCATGCAGAAATGCATTATTCACATCCAATTGACTAAGAAACCAGCCCTCTATGGCAGCCACAGCAAGCAGCACCTTGACAGACACCATTTTGGCCACTGGGGAAAAAGTTTCAAAATAGTCCACACCCTCCTTTTGTGTAAAACCTTTAGCAACTAACCTTGCCTTGTATCTCTCAACTGAACCATCAGCCCTATACTTGATTTTGTACACCCATTTACACCCTATAGGCTTCTTACCAGCAGGCAGTGGGGTTAAAGTCCATGTGTGATTTGCCTCAAGTGCAGCTATTTCAGCAGTCATGGCTTCTTGCCATTTGGGATCAGAAGCAGCTTGATAAAAGTAGGTGGGCTCAACAAGTGAAGAGATGGAACAACAGAAAGATTTATAAGGAGAAGAGAGATGATGATATGATAAATGAGAAGAAAGGGGATGAGAGGTACCTGATTGAGAAGGAAAAGCATCAGTGACAGAAGATACCTGGTTGCAGTGGTAGGCTTGTAAGTATGAGGGTGGTTTGACAGGTCTAGAAGATTTTCGAATTGGTGCAGGATCAGTAATAGGATCAGGAGGTTCAACAGGAACCTCATCAAGAAGATCATCATCAATGGAATGATGAATGTGAGAAAAGAGGTCATGAGGGATGGCAGATTGAATTAAGGGATCAGAAAGAGGATTGATAGCAGGAACACAAGACACAGGAATGGAACAAGACTGCTGGACAGATTTAATAGAATTGAGGACAAAAGGAAACACATCTTCATGAAATGTGACATCTCTAGAAACAAAAGCAGTATGAGATTCAAGATCAAAGACCTTGAAAGCTTTAACATTGAAAGGAAATCCAAGGAAAACACATTTCCTTGCTCTTGGAGAAAATTTTGACCTGGTGTGAGAAATGGTGGATGCAAAACATAAACAGCCAAAGGTTTTGAGATTAGAATAATTTGGTGGTTTGTGAAAGAGGAGTTCAAAAGGAGTTTTGTCATGTAGCAATGGAGAAGGAAGCCTATTGATAAGATAGGCTGCATGTAAAACACAATCACCCCAAAACTGAATAGGAAGCTGAGATTGAATCTGTAAAGCTCTAGCTATGCAAAGGAGGTGCTGATGTTTCCTCTCTACAACAGAATTTTGTTGTGGAGTGTAAACACAGCTGGTTTGATGTATGATTCCATGAAAACTAAAGAAATCAGACATGTTAAACTCCTTGGCATTATCAGTTCTAACAGTTTTGATTTTAAGATCAAATTGGGTATGAACCATGGTGTAAAAGGATGAAAATAACTGCCTAACTTCAGATTTTGACTTCATTAAGAATAACCATGTTGCTCTTGTAGCATCATCCACAATAGTTAAGAAATATTTGAAGCCATCTAAAGTAGGAGTTGAATAAGGACCCCATACATCCATATGAAGCAAATCAAAAGCACAAGAACTGATATTATTATGAAAAGGAAAAGGCAATCTCTTAAGTTTTGCCATAGGACAGACTTGACAACCTTTATTACAAGAAAAAGCTAATAGTGAATATTTGAGCACATATTATTTTACTTCTAAAAAAAGTACATATTATTTAAGAATTATAATAATGGAATTTATAGTAGAAAAGAAATGCCTAGTTGATTTCTTGCTATATATATATTTATTATATTTCTTATGTTATTTCTATCATATTTTTGAATATTTAAAATGTATGATGGATTGAAGTGCAACATATCATAGCCAAATTGAACTTAGAATAAGATATAAGATATAAATTTAAGTTTTTTTTTCCTCTTGAGAATTAGATAAGCTTGATTAAGCTAATTACTAAGGTAATATGATTTAATTCGTGTTGGACTATACAAAATCATTATATTTGTTATATATATATATATATATATATATAATATCTATTGGTTAGTATGATTTGAATTAAGTTGCAGGATTTCCTAAGAATGAGATCACATCGAGATATATGCTTCAATTGAGAGAATTTTCTAATTTCAAAGTAATGGAAATTAGTATTACCATGAAAACATAAAGCAATACTACATGCAATAGTTATAAATTGTAAGAATTTTTTTTTTTTTTTTTAGAAGATAAATGGTACCCAAATACAAAGAAAAAGAGGAACACCATACGGTCCATAACTATCAATCGTAATATTTTGTTTCCTCTTCCAAGTTGTCCTAAGAAGTTAGAAATTAGCTTAGATTTAGATGAGATTAAAAGAAAATTAACAAGAATTTATGTAGTATTTAATTTAGAAAATTACAAAGCTATTTAGAAATTAAAATAAACAAATGGGAGGTAAATGATCAAGTACTAAATCAATAAAACGCATTCCAATTCTTTAAACAAAAACAATTTTAATGGGTAAAATGAAATTATGTAAAAAATAAAATAAAATTGTAAACATGAATACAAAGAAATTGAATATCAATTGAAAAAAAAAAATGAAAAAAAAGAAACAAGGTATTTACAATCTCAGAAAAGAAAATCAAATACAAACCTTTACATTGTAATTTGTCAAATTATTAATGAAAATAACCATATAAAACTAATTTATAATCCCAAATGCAAAGAAAAAGAGGAACACCATACGGTCCATACATATCAATCATAATATTTTGTTTCCTCTTCCAAGTTATCCTAAGAAGTTAAAAATTAGCATAGATTTAGATGAGATTAAAAGAAAATTAGCAAGAATTTGTGTAGTATTTAATTTAGAAAATTACAAAGCCATTCAAAAAATAAAATAAATAAATGGGAGGCAAATGATCATGTACTAAAGCAATAAAACACATTCCAATTCTTTAGACACTAACACTTTTAATGGGTAAAACATAATTATGTAAAGAAAAATTGTAAACATGAATACATAGAAATAGACTATCAATTGAAAATTGGAAAAAAGAAAAAAGAAACATGGTATTTACAACCCTAGAAAATAAAATCCAATACAAACCATAAAAAATTGTAGCAAAAAAGTAAAGAAGTTCAAGGAAAGAAAAAGAAAAAATAACCTTAAATGGACTTTCCAATTCTAGTTGTAATTTGGTGACTTATGGGGTGGAAAGAAAGCAATTCAAAACTTATATATATATATATATATTGTAGGGATATTGGGCCCAAGAGTTCATTATCTATTTGTATATTAGGCCTGTAGCCCAAGCCGAGGATGAGGGTTTGTCCGAGGAGGAACAATCTTTATCAGAAGAGACTATGTTAGTAAATAGAGAGGTTAGTTTTGGTCATAATGGCTCAACATGATGGGCCGAGGATAAATGCCTTCTCGACCAGCCAAAGCCAAGATCCAAAGAGGTAGTCTGTCGACTAAGGTAACGTTCTAAGAAGTTCTATTGGTGTGGATAAGCATTGCAAAGACATCAAACAAGGAGGAGTCCTAAAATGTCTAAAGAGAAAGCTGCTGCCTTCGCATTAAATGCACTGCAGCTAACTCTCTAGCTACATTAATGTGAAGGTGATACTTGAACAGTGGATTTCAGCCTTACAGCTACTATATGAAGACTTATGGGAGGTTGTGATGGGATAAGTATCAACACCAACTATTTGGAGATTATAAAAATAATATCAATAATTTTAATACATTATCCTCTTCTCTATTAACATGTTCTAGCAGTAGTAGTATTTTTTTTTTCCTCCTAGATTTCAGAAGTTCAAATAAAGAACTAGGATTTGAACGTATACTTCATATTGGGATACATCGCACCAAAAAATGACAAGACATATAATATACTTATATTACAAATAATCATTATTTTTATTATCCACATCATCTTTGCCAAAACATAATGAACTATCTAAAAATTTTGTGACTCTAATAATAGTAATAATAATCAAAGTCCTATCTGAAACTGTTCATTGAATATAAAAGTTTTCAAATACTATAAGAATGACTTTTTTATTTTGGGGGAATATAAGAATGACTCTTTGTTTGCCTAGGTAATAAAAATGTATGACNTTTCCTCTTGAGAATTAGATAAGCTTGATTAAGCTAATTACTAAGGTAATATGATTTAATTCGTGTTGGACTATACAAAATCATTATATTTGTTATATATATATATATATATATATATAATATCTATTGGTTAGTATGATTTGAATTAAGTTGCAGGATTTCCTAAGAATGAGATCACATCGAGATATATGCTTCAATTGAGAGAATTTTCTAATTTCAAAGTAATGGAAATTAGTATTACCATGAAAACATAAAGCAATACTACATGCAATAGTTATAAATTGTAAGAATTTTTTTTTTTTTTTTTAGAAGATAAATGGTACCCAAATACAAAGAAAAAGAGGAACACCATACGGTCCATAACTATCAATCGTAATATTTTGTTTCCTCTTCCAAGTTGTCCTAAGAAGTTAGAAATTAGCTTAGATTTAGATGAGATTAAAAGAAAATTAACAAGAATTTATGTAGTATTTAATTTAGAAAATTACAAAGCTATTTAGAAATTAAAATAAACAAATGGGAGGTAAATGATCAAGTACTAAATCAATAAAACGCATTCCAATTCTTTAAACAAAAACAATTTTAATGGGTAAAATGAAATTATGTAAAAAATAAAATAAAATTGTAAACATGAATACAAAGAAATTGAATATCAATTGAAAAAAAAAAATGAAAAAAAAGAAACAAGGTATTTACAATCTCAGAAAAGAAAATCAAATACAAACCTTTACATTGTAATTTGTCAAATTATTAATGAAAATAACCATATAAAACTAATTTATAATCCCAAATGCAAAGAAAAAGAGGAACACCATACGGTCCATACATATCAATCATAATATTTTGTTTCCTCTTCCAAGTTATCCTAAGAAGTTAAAAATTAGCATAGATTTAGATGAGATTAAAAGAAAATTAGCAAGAATTTGTGTAGTATTTAATTTAGAAAATTACAAAGCCATTCAAAAAATAAAATAAATAAATGGGAGGCAAATGATCATGTACTAAAGCAATAAAACACATTCCAATTCTTTAGACACTAACACTTTTAATGGGTAAAACATAATTATGTAAAGAAAAATTGTAAACATGAATACATAGAAATAGACTATCAATTGAAAATTGGAAAAAAGAAAAAAGAAACATGGTATTTACAACCCTAGAAAATAAAATCCAATACAAACCATAAAAAATTGTAGCAAAAAAGTAAAGAAGTTCAAGGAAAGAAAAAGAAAAAATAACCTTAAATGGACTTTCCAATTCTAGTTGTAATTTGGTGACTTATGGGGTGGAAAGAAAGCAATTCAAAACTTATATATATATATATATATTGTAGGGATATTGGGCCCAAGAGTTCATTATCTATTTGTATATTAGGCCTGTAGCCCAAGCCGAGGATGAGGGTTTGTCCGAGGAGGAACAATCTTTATCAGAAGAGACTATGTTAGTAAATAGAGAGGTTAGTTTTGGTCATAATGGCTCAACATGATGGGCCGAGGATAAATGCCTTCTCGACCAGCCAAAGCCAAGATCCAAAGAGGTAGTCTGTCGACTAAGGTAACGTTCTAAGAAGTTCTATTGGTGTGGATAAGCATTGCAAAGACATCAAACAAGGAGGAGTCCTAAAATGTCTAAAGAGAAAGCTGCTGCCTTCGCATTAAATGCACTGCAGCTAACTCTCTAGCTACATTAATGTGAAGGTGATACTTGAACAGTGGATTTCAGCCTTACAGCTACTATATGAAGACTTATGGGAGGTTGTGATGGGATAAGTATCAACACCAACTATTTGGAGATTATAAAAATAATATCAATAATTTTAATACATTATCCTCTTCTCTATTAACATGTTCTAGCAGTAGTAGTATTTTTTTTTTCCTCCTAGATTTCAGAAGTTCAAATAAAGAACTAGGATTTGAACGTATACTTCATATTGGGATACATCGCACCAAAAAATGACAAGACATATAATATACTTATATTACAAATAATCATTATTTTTATTATCCACATCATCTTTGCCAAAACATAATGAACTATCTAAAAATTTTGTGACTCTAATAATAGTAATAATAATCAAAGTCCTATCTGAAACTGTTCATTGAATATAAAAGTTTTCAAATACTATAAGAATGACTTTTTTATTTTGGGGGAATATAAGAATGACTCTTTGTTTGCCTAGGTAATAAAAATGTATGACTACATGAGTATGTTCTATATTGTTTTAATTACTTTAAATTACAATCAATTGTCTCCTCCTCTATAATATTAGGGGAAAATTTTTTAGGTTTTAATTATTTTTTCCATTACTTAATATCAATAAGTCACAATAATCATTCAAACAATAGTTACATTCTTACACATCTATATATATATATATATATATATATATGAACATATCAATAGACCATAACATGGAGTCTGCAAGAATGAGAGTAATATTCAACCGCACAAAAATTTACAAGAAAATATCAATAAGTCACAATAATCATTCAAACAATAGTAACATTCTTACACATCTATATATATATATATATATATATATATGAACATATCAATAGACCATAACATGGAGTCTGCAAGAATGAGAGTAATATTCAACCGCACAAAAATTTACAAGAAAATTTGTCTTCTTTTTATTTTTATTCTTATTATGTCAATTCAAATTCTTTGTTTTTTGTAAAACCATGTTTACTCTTCACTATTTAATTATGAAGTTCCTTGGGTATGTCATATATTTGATGGCCGATTTAAATGATTTTTGACAAAATTTTGTTTGAATAATTTAATAAGTTATATTATATATATTTGGTTAGTTTATTAACTTATGTGGTAGAATTTCATTTTTGGTGATTCAAAAAATGATTCTTAACGAATTATTATTTTAAATTTTTACTTTGAAAAATACCATGAAATGATCATTAATAATTCCCATATGTCGTGTGGGTCTGTGGTTAGTAAATATTAAATTTAATTATTATAAGAAATAATAACTGAAGTTCAATTAACAATAATAATTAATCTTTGTAATAGTAATTAATATTTGTTTTCTTGCTAGTAATATGAAAAAAATTTATGAAAACAATAATTAATTATTGTAACTTTTATAGTGTATCATTTATTCTCTCACTAGTACTATGAAAAAAATTTATGATAAGAAAATCGTGTGTATTGCAAGATTTATCTCCTACCCATATCCATCTTTTAAGAGAATTCATGTTGACTTGAAAAATCTTCCTTTAAAGCATGAGTTACGAGAAAAGAACTCATCTTATCATCTTAATGATCATGATGAAATAAGAAAATTTTATTCACAAAATAGTTATTGTTAACATTTTCAACATGAATTTGTATGACCCCTTAACGAATTCCTAGAGCACCAGTATCTCACATAAAAGTATATTGCACTTGCAGAAAAATATGTAATAAAATAATATTATTTTAATTTCTTCTAATATGGTTGATTTTTCTATGATTAATAATCTACAATCTCTGCATTAACAAATAATTGTAACGGTAGGGTTGGTTTGATTTGACTCTTTCACTTGAGTTTAGGGAAAAAAATTCGCCGAAAAACCAAGTACTAATATGGCATTAGCAAGAAACAACTAACGGATATTGCGAACATTGTCAAATGCCTTGTAACTCAATTAAGATCTCTAGTGTTAGGTATTGCAAATGTTGCCAAATGCCTTGTAACTCAATTAAGACCTCTAGTGTTTCCAATTGAGACATCTATGGTTCAAATTATTTCACCCCAACAATAGAATTATCAAAAAAGAAAAAGATTAAAATAAAAATTCAACAACAATAACAAACACTTAGGGCCTGTTTGGTAAGGGATTTCGAATAACAGTTTTTAGTGTTTAAACACTGAAAACTGTGGTAAAAAAAAAAAAAAAGCGCGTTTGGTAGGAGATTTCATTTAGGAGTGTTTGAGTTACATTTTAGGGTGTTTGAACATTGAATTTAGAAAACTCCTCTTATCAATTTTCAGCTTTCAAATAATATTGTTTTTTTTTTTAGGGAGGGTTCAAATAATATTGTTCAATGACAATTTTGTAAATATTTTTAAAAACTATAGGTCCCACTTATTAGATTACATGTCATCACTTTTTTCCAAAAAAAAAAAAAAAAAAACACACACACACATACACACATATAAAACACATAATTATATATATTTTTTTCACATTTTAAATTATATTGTTTGAAACATGATACTAAACATATTTTTTGCATTATAAGCACTATAGACACGAGTTTTCACAGCATTTTTTAAACCATAATTTTCACATCATTTTAAACAACAATTCTTGAAATCTGTTAAACTGTTACCAAACAGGCTGATTGAGCCCAATAGAAAATAACAGAAAGGTATAAACATCCTCAATACCGTTGTCCAGGATTTCGATTGCATGGTTGTCATTACAAAGAAGTTTCAACTTCCTGAACAACTTGTGAAATCGTTAGTCGTTACAACACAACCTCTTCGCACTATACGAAAGTGAAACCCATTATTAGATCGTGGATGTTAATCATCATCATCATATTATAACAATAAGTTGACTGATATGGATCTTGATCATTTCAAGAACAAGAACTGCTTAAACCGACAATGCTAGGAGGTTAGTGTCATTATGGAAACTTGTCCCAAAACAGGCAATAGAGTCTGGTGCATTCTGAGTACAGGCATAAATAGACAGAATTCTACCGAAAAAAACAAAAGACACAACTTTGTTTGAATTACAAAGGAGTTTTAAGTTTAAACTTCCTAAACACCCTTTCTAGTTTTTTCTCTTTGGGTGAAAAAACCGAGAGAAGCAGATACCACTATGGAAAGAGGGGACAACAATGTAACATTATTTTCTCAAAATCACAGCATCACCATTAAAGATTGTACCGAGTTACCCTCCATGGTACATTCACCAGGCCTGTGGAACTACTTTCGTTATGGGACCGTGTCGTATTCATTGCCACTGCTTCAGCTGCAGATGATTCTGATTTTTGTCATGACCCAACTCGCCCATTACATTCTTAAGCGTTATGGAGTCCCCAAGTTCACCTCACAATTTATCGTATGTGTTCTCTTCTACTTCCTGATCTATGCCTATTTCTCTTATTTGTCTCTGCATTTATAAAATGAGATTGTTGAATCAGAGACTCTTTTAACTTTTGTTTTCTGCTATTTTGACTGAGGAATAACCATGATTTATGTGAACCAGGTTGGCTTAATCCTCAGTCCTTCATTCTTGGGGCGCCTCAAAATATTAAAAAATGTTCTGTTTGAGGTGAACAGTCAGGAAACAATTGGTATGTTGGCTTCCTTGGGTTACACACTCTTTTTATTTGTGATTGGGGTGAAAATGGATATGGGAATGATAAATAGAACTGGAAGAAAAGCCTTGATTACTGGTATTGCATGCATAGTATTGCCTTTGGTAGTTGGCTTGGCATTCCAAGTGTTCTTTAGAAGAATTTGGGTAACCGAAGAAGAAGCGTCTAATCTTCCATTTGTAACAGCAGTACATTGTGTAACTCCATTTCCGGTTGTTGCTAGCCTTCTTGAGGACCTCAAAATCCTAAATTCTGAATTGGGTCGATTAAGCCTATCTGCAGCATTGGTCAGCGACATGTTTAGCACGTTCCTTACCTCTCTTGCCACATTGACTAAACTTGCCAAGGAGAAATCAGTGGTCAGTGGTATCATAGGTTCAATAGCAACCATTGTTTATGTTATTTCAATGGTGTTTGCAATTCGACCGGCAATGTTTTGGGTGATCAGGCAGACACCAGAAGGCAGGCCCGTTAAAGACGCATACATCCATTTCATAATGTTCATGGTGCTTGTGTCCGGTTTGCTTTCTGATTATTATGGTCAGACTTTTTTCTTTGGACCTTTTATATTGGGTTTGGCAGTACCAGATGGACCCCCATTAGGATCTGCTATTGTCAACAAGTTCAACTGCTTCATTTCCGAAGTGTTTCTTCCACTCTTTGTAACTACATGTGCAATGAGGACAGACCTGACTTTACTCTTCAAATTCGACAGCTTAATGACATTTTACACATGTCTCATTATTGTGACTTTTGTGACCAAACTCGCTGCGTGCATGGTTCCTCCTTATTACTCCAAAATGCCCTTAAGTGATGCGCTCACGGTCTCTCTTATTTTGACCAGCAAAGGTGTCGTCCAGCTTGTTAGCTACACCGTCTTCAGAGACAACGAGGTGACCATATATCTCCTGTTTTTTCTTAGAAAAAGAAATTACTATATACCAGTTTCTTGTTGGGTCAATTTCTGGTGGTTCTTATTTATTACCTTATGACTAATTTTTAAAATTTTTTATAGAGTGAATCAGTGAACAAAAGGCAATGGCTGTTGGATTTTTTTTTTTCTTTTCTCCTTCCTCACTTTGCAGCATATGAAGAAAATGAACTAAGCATTATAGTAAATATTCTATTTTCCCAATTGGATGAGTTTATCTTTGTCTTGGTTAGGAAAATTTTCGAATGTAAGCCACAAAATTAACTGTTACTAAAGAAATATTGCTCCTTCGGGAACATCATAATATATCGAGTACAATACATTTTCTAGCATATATTCTTCAGTAGGAAACAAACATAATTTGTTTTCTCTGACAAGGACACTGATGGATATCCCAAAATCAATTATTTATGTGCAGACCATGTCAGACCAGACGTTCGCTTTGACGAGTGTTAGCATCCTATTGATAGCAGTAATTGTGCCAATCCTTGTTAAGTCCCTCTATGATCCTTCAAGGAAATATGCAGGTTACCAGGTAAGGGATATTCTGCATTGCAAACGCAATTCAGAGCTCCGAATCCTAGTGTGTATTCAAAGGCCAGATAATGTTGCTGCAGTAATCAAGCTACTTGAAGCGTCATGTCCAACTAGACAAAGCCCTCTCGGTGTTTATGCACTTCACCTTATTGAATTAATTGGTCGAGCCTCCCCTATTTTTATTTCCCACCAAATGCAGAAAAAGACTGTGTCCAACATTTCCTATTCGGAGAATGTCACTGTTGCCTTCAATCGTTTTCAACGAGACAATGAGAATGCTGTATCAGTAAATGTCTTCACAGCAATCTCTCCACCCAAGTTCATGCATGAAGACATATGCACTCTTGCATTGGACAAACTCACATCACTCATAGTACTCCCATTCCACCGAAAATGGTCCATTGATGGGTCTATTGAATCGGAGGACAGTACAGTAAGGACTCTAAATTGCAGTGTTCTTGAACTAGCCCCCTGCTCAGTTGGGATCTTAGTTGATCGTGGCAGTTTAAGCCACTCAACCGTTTCATCAGAGGCATCCTACTCTATTGCTATGATCTTCATAGGAGGAAATGATGATAGAGAGGCATTGATGTTTGCCAAGCGCATGGCCAATGACCCGAACATCAGCCTGACTGTAATTCGCTTTGTTGACTCTGGCGGCAATGAAGATGTTAGTAGCTGGGACAAAGTGATCGACTCTGAGATATTGAAGGATGTGAAGCTTAACAATGTGGGTGATGAATATGTGATATACATTGAGGAGTTGGTGAAAGATGGGCCTCAGACAGCATTGATAGTTCGGTCTATGGTGGATGAGTATGATCTTATTATAGTTGGTAGAAGGCATAACATAGTGTCACCTCAGACATCAGGGCTTGCAGAATGGAATGAATTCCCAGAGTTGGGGATCATTGGAGACTTGCTCGCCTCATCAGACATCAATAGCAGAACTTCTGTTTTTGTGTTACAACAACAAAAACAAAGGATTGCCACTGGACGAAGAAATTAACTAGGGTTCTTTATTCTCATCCTTTATTTCCTTCACAAATATAAAATATAAATCCACTCATCTCTCTTCTTCTCACGGCGCAAGTGTAAGATTATAGGCGAGGGTGATAGGTAGTTTGTTGTTAGGATTTTATGGTAGTTGTTTGTGGGATCTGAGAAAAATTAATGGTTAAAAGGACTTGTAATTGTATTGGGGTATGAATAGGGCTCCTCTGTTATGAAGCCTATTATTATTGTTTAAATATCAAATTATTAGGCATAATGCTTTGCTTTGTGAATAATTCGAAGTTTTTTTATATTATTTTTTCTAGAACTTATTTAAATTTCAATCATTTATAATCCCTCACGCAGTTAGAATTTTCAAAATCCCTTTTAGCAAATAGTAAAAAGAAAAAATGTGAACAAAAATACCACATTGGCAAATTCCAACTATCTAGTCATTCGGATAACAAAATTTGTGGAACAGCAAATAAATGATAGATTGGTAGCTCTAGTTTGAATCTTTGATAGATTGGTAGCTATAATTTGTAGAACAAGAAATAAATGATAGATTGTTAGCTGTAATTTGAAGAATATAAAATGAAACACTAGTTGAATTAGGGGGAGAGGGTTTGACTACACCACACCGTTCATGTGTCGATAAATTTTCTCATCCAATTATTCACGTTTGTCTCAACCGTGGATGACATATTGACTTCTCTCCCTCTCTCTCTCTCTCTCTCTCTCTCAATTTTGTTCTTCCAGTGAGGCCGTAGCTTCTACATGTTTTGAACATGGTACAGTACGATTTGCCAAATGTGACCTCTGTCTGTGAGCCACAACAAAATCTATCAAGTAGAAGGATTTTTTTTGATGATAATCCGTTTGATTTCGCAGTTCCAGTCCTTTGCGCACAACTATCCATATCCGCCGTGATCAATGCCTTCTTACAACTTGTTCTTTCCCCAATAGGTGAAAGTGCTTTTATTTCACAGATGTGGGTAAGCTTTACATTCTTACATGTATTGAACACACTACCTGTTTTCCCTTTTCCCTCATTTAAAAAAAAAAGGAGGAAATATAAACATATAAATAATGATACTTAACGGTGAATCCCAACACTTTTCCATGCAAATCAATTTCTTGTTATATATATTAGAGTAATGCTAATTATGCAACGCAACGATCATATTGTCCTTTCCATGTTATTCAATCATAACGAGATATATGGCCTTTGAGAAAGATGAAACTATAAACAGGAAAAATAAACTAATTAATTTCTGCTTTTTATTTTATCTCATTCTTTATGGTTTTGAATGTGATCAGACAGGTATTGCAATGGGACCTTCGATTCTTGGAAAATTCAGTGCATTAGCTGCGCTGATCTACCCCAGAAAAAGTCTGTATTTAAGTAAAACATTAGGGAACTTCGCATGCCTTCTCTTGATGTTCCTCGTTGGAGTCAAAATGGATTTGAGTATGTTAACAAAATCAGGAAAAAAAGGCACTCGTCATTGGGTTATGTGCTTTCTTATTGCCACTAACGCTAAGCACAGTCTTTGCTTCCATTTTAAAGCATAACGTTACCATGGAACAGAATTTATGTAAGTCCCTAATTCCAATTGCTGTATTTCAGTCTACAAGTTCCTTCCATGTTATTGCATGCCTTTTAGCCGATTTAAATCTTCTCAATTCAGAGCTTGGCCGACTGGCTACTTCCTCTTCTATGGTCAGTGGGATATGCTCTTGGATTTGGTTAATGATATCATTAATGGTGAGGCAAAGCTCAATAAGCAAGAAAAATACTATACCATGACAGTTATTAGGTGTAGCCAGCATGCTGTTTATCATAATATGCATCATGAGGCCCATCTTATTATGGATGACTGGACAAACAGCTAAAAGGAAAGCACTCAGAGAGTTATATCATTTTCATCTTTCTCATGATACTGATGTGTGCCCTCCTTGGTGAGGTCAATGGGGTACATTTCATGTTGGGGCCTATGATTTTAGGCTTGGCTGTACCAGATGGTTGGCCATTAGGATCAGCAATAGTCGATAAGCTTGATTCCTGTGTTTCGTCAATTCTCTTGCCAAGCTATTTTGTATACAGCTGCGCGGCCATAGATCTTACTTTGATAAATTTGAAGACTACTGGAATTGTAGCGATGTTGGCTTTATGTAGCTTGCTGGGGAAGTTCATGGGAACCATGTTGCCTTCGCTCTACTACAAAATGCCCATCATTGACTCGCTCTGCTTAGGCCTCATCATGAGCTCCCGAGGCATCACTGATACATTAATTTTACAAAACGGGATTCTCCTCTTTGTAAGAACAACTCATTTATTCATGCTTCTCATGGTGCTACATATATATTAAATTGCATTCTGCAAAAAGAACTAGGAATTGGTTTCAATTCCAAAAAACCATCTATTTTGCTTTCCAAAAAGGAGAGAGAGCTGAAAAAAATTACAATGAAACACTTGAGCGAGGTATAGATGAGTGGTCGTTTGAACACAGGATTTTGCTGAGAGCTTATTTACTTATTTATAGAAAATTGTTTGAAGTATAGTTGAATCTAGAAAAGGGAGGTTTAAAAAAAAATGTAGACAACCAAATAAGGAAAAAAAAAAAAAAAAAGGCTAAAAACAAAAGTTTGTATTCAAATGCACTCTGATATCAACTAACTGAAAGGTTTTTCTTTTCTTTCCAAAATCCCAAATGTATCTTTCATATTAATTTGCTCACCTACTCGTGTTGACATGAAGACTGTAAAATTGTTATTTACAACTATGTGTTTTGTTGGCTTATATTCTGTACCAAATTTGATTGTAATTTTATTCAATCTTTTGTGTCCTGTATTTATTGTGGGATTTGATTGTAAGGGTTGTGTGATACAGAGAGAGTGTGTAAAGACTCATGCAATTGAAGACTGAAAAGTTTTCGCGGGTAACTCGCAACTAAGCATCTTGCGAAGTGACTTATGTGACTTGCATATACTAAAATGCGAAGAGTCAGGACAGGATGGAGACAACTGTGTTTTGCGAGTATCTCGTGGGTAAGGCCTTTCCACGAGACATCTGCGAGACATTTGGTTTTGCCAGATTGTCCATTCTGATACACACTTTCTGTGCCTACACTATTTATATCCATATTACCCACAAATGTTGAGGAGTACTTCTGAGAGAAAACCCTAACCAAACACCTTGAGAGTTAGAGATTATTATACCTACAATCCTCTACATATTTGCTTGTGAAATTTCCTCAACTCCTACCTCTCTATTTCCATACCATTAAGAGGTTGATAGCCCAAACACTTACTAAACCCTTTCAGAGTGTCAAGTGAGGTCTTGGTGTTGCTGAGAAGTATTGGAAGAAACCAAGGATGGCAGATGCAACATGGAGCTTGTTGCAGGATCTGGAGAACTAGACAAGATACGGTTCTGAGAAGTCTTGTTGGAGTAGGAGTTTGGAAGGCATAAGTACATTGGGTAGATTAGACTTGGAGTTTCTCTTGCTAACCCATGTATTCCAATTGATTGTCTAGTGGATTGATTTCTGCTTGGAGGGCGGTGGAGAGGTTTTTCGCCGAGTTCTTCAGTTTTCTCTTCGATAACACATTGGCATGTTATCTTGTGTTTGCATCTTTCTTCCCTACTCTTTTACATTCCATTTTACTACTGTGTTGGTTTGATTATGAATTAGAGTAGCTTTTTTGTTTATCCGCTTGCATTTATACTATTCCACACTTAGTATTAAGTTAGTGTAAAATCAGTCGAGCCTTAACTTTAATTTGAGGGTCAAAACAGCTCTTATATTTTCAACACATTTTTGAGCTTTTAATTGGTATCAGAGCAGGTGCACTTGCTGTGGTTTAATTACCTTAGTGTAATCCTCGACCCCCGTTTGAGATGAATCGGTCTCAATCTTTAAATGTTCCACAATATTTTAATGGTAGTAACTATGCCTTTTGGAAAGTCCGAATGAAGGAATTCTTGTGTTCAATTGATGATACTGTTTGGGATGCGATAGAAGTAGGAAGGACTAGGTCAGAGGCCGCTAAATCCACTAGGGATAAAGCAGCACTTGCGGNAAAAAAAAAAAAGGCTAAAAACAAAAGTTTGTATTCAAATGCACTCTGATATCAACTAACTGAAAGGTTTTTCTTTTCTTTCCAAAATCCCAAATGTATCTTTCATATTAATTTGCTCACCTACTCGTGTTGACATGAAGACTGTAAAATTGTTATTTACAACTATGTGTTTTGTTGGCTTATATTCTGTACCAAATTTGATTGTAATTTTATTCAATCTTTTGTGTCCTGTATTTATTGTGGGATTTGATTGTAAGGGTTGTGTGATACAGAGAGAGTGTGTAAAGACTCATGCAATTGAAGACTGAAAAGTTTTCGCGGGTAACTCGCAACTAAGCATCTTGCGAAGTGACTTATGTGACTTGCATATACTAAAATGCGAAGAGTCAGGACAGGATGGAGACAACTGTGTTTTGCGAGTATCTCGTGGGTAAGGCCTTTCCACGAGACATCTGCGAGACATTTGGTTTTGCCAGATTGTCCATTCTGATACACACTTTCTGTGCCTACACTATTTATATCCATATTACCCACAAATGTTGAGGAGTACTTCTGAGAGAAAACCCTAACCAAACACCTTGAGAGTTAGAGATTATTATACCTACAATCCTCTACATATTTGCTTGTGAAATTTCCTCAACTCCTACCTCTCTATTTCCATACCATTAAGAGGTTGATAGCCCAAACACTTACTAAACCCTTTCAGAGTGTCAAGTGAGGTCTTGGTGTTGCTGAGAAGTATTGGAAGAAACCAAGGATGGCAGATGCAACATGGAGCTTGTTGCAGGATCTGGAGAACTAGACAAGATACGGTTCTGAGAAGTCTTGTTGGAGTAGGAGTTTGGAAGGCATAAGTACATTGGGTAGATTAGACTTGGAGTTTCTCTTGCTAACCCATGTATTCCAATTGATTGTCTAGTGGATTGATTTCTGCTTGGAGGGCGGTGGAGAGGTTTTTCGCCGAGTTCTTCAGTTTTCTCTTCGATAACACATTGGCATGTTATCTTGTGTTTGCATCTTTCTTCCCTACTCTTTTACATTCCATTTTACTACTGTGTTGGTTTGATTATAATTAGAGTAGCTTTTTTGTTTATCCGCTTGCATTTATACTATTCCACACTTAGTATTAAGTTAGTGTAAAATCAGTCGAGCCTTAACTTTAATTTGAGGGTCAAAACAGCTCTTATATTTTCAACACATTTTTGAGCTTTTAATTGGTATCAGAGCAGGTGCACTTGCTGTGGTTTAATTACCTTAGTGTAATCCTCGACCCCCGTTTGAGATGAATCGGTCTCAATCTTTAAATGTTCCACAATATTTTAATGGTAGTAACTATGCCTTTTGGAAAGTCCGAATGAAGGAATTCTTGTGTTCAATTGATGATACTGTTTGGGATGCGATAGAAGTAGGAAGGACTAGGTCAGAGGCCGCTAAATCCACTAGGGATAAAGCAGCACTTGCGGAGCTAATGCGAACAGTAAAGTTTTGAATGTAATTTTTTGTGGTGTTTCTCCAGATAAGTTTCACAGGATTTCTCACATAACAGTAGCCAAGGAAGCTTGGGAGATATAGGAGACCACTTATGAAAGAACAAAAAAAAGTAAAGGATATAAAGTTGCAGATGTTAACCACCAGATTTGAGGAGCTGAAAATGAGTGAGGACGAGTCATTTGACTCTTTCTACAATAAGCTAAATGAAGTGGTTATTGGCAAGTTCAACTTGGGTGAGAAAATGGAGGACTCAAAGATAGTGAGAAAAATCCTTCGATCATTGCCAGAGAGCTTCCAAGCAAAAGTCACAGCTATAGAGGAAAGTAAAGATTTGAATAAGATCAAAATCCAAGAGCTCATTGGATCTCTCCAAATGTATGAGTTGGGACTGCATTCTCATAAGTCGAGTAAATCTCTTGCTCTTAAAACTATCACCGAAAAAATGGATGATTCCTCCGAAGAAGATGGAGTGGAGGAGGTAGCATTTCTTGCAAAGAACTTCAGTAAATTTTTGAAGGTGAAGAACAGTGGGAAATCGTTTAGTAGAGGGAAGTTTTCATCCTCCAAAGATGATAGGAAGGAGTTTAAAAAGAAAGATGAGAAGGAGATTCAATCTCCTCAAGGCATTGTGCGTTATGAATGCAATGGCCATGGACATCTCAAGAAGGAGTATCCCAACTATCTAAGTTTATATACCTAGGGTAAAAACATAAAACCCTAAACGTTTAATGGAGTAGGGCTGAGTTGGAAATTCTGCAGAAAATTCAACCTGTGCGATTTTCGATCGATCGAGTCTATTCTTCGATCGATCGAGCCAGGCCGAGAGTCCCAAGTACTTCTGCAGCCACTCGATTCCAACTGTACAATATTAAACCAACTTTGAGCAAGTCTAAATAAGACTAAATACATTGTTTTGATCATGGTTTGCCAACATTACAAATTAGAGTTCTAAATACATAAAATCCTAAGACCTTAGAACCTAACAGTGATTTTATACTTTCGTGTCTTTAGTTTTTGTTCAAAATGCATTTTTATGTTTTTCTTCAAAAACCGGTTCAAAGGTTGTTTCGCGAGAAGCTCGCGACTAAAAGCTTCTCGTGAAAAGTGCTTAAGGGAAATAAATTCTTGTCATTTCACACAGAGACTCTCGCTACAGTCTCGCGAGCGTTTCGCAAGTAACAGCTTCTCGCAAAATGTTTTTTAGTCAAAAACTGGATTTTATAAATCTCAGACAGAAGCTATCGCGACTGATTCGCAACTTAAAGCTTCTCGCGAAAGCTTCTAAGCTTCAGTGGCCATTCTCACGACTATTTCGTGACTGTCTTGCTACTGCCTAACCCGTGAAAACGCGTGTTTTCAGTTTTATAATGTAGATGTGACAGTTTTTCAAAACATTCCCATTTCCCTCGCTAAGCCTCTTTCAAACCCCTCTCAATCCAAACTCACTTTTTACTTAAACCCCATCATTCTCAAGCTTATTTTCTGCATTTTCCACTTCAAGGTATGTTTTCTAAAACATTTTCTTCATGTTTTTCTAAGATTATGCAGAAATTTAAGTTAGGGTTCTAAATTTTGGGGATTTTTCGAAAATGGGTTGGGGTTCTTAATTTTGTGAAAATCTTTCCAAATCTTTTATTGGGCTGAGTCCCATTTGATGTTTGTGTATCTGTGTTGCCCCCTTGAGGCATTCTTAGCATGTATTGAGGCATTTTTCACCATGTTCATGCATTGTTCATAGTTAGAATGCATTGTTGCATGTTAGGTGTTTGACAGAATGTCCGAGTGACATTTCTATGTTGAATTGGACCCAATTGAGTTCCAATGCTTGGATTTGGTCTTGATTGATCATGTTTACCATGCTTTGGTTAGTGTTTGTGTGTTTTACACACTTTGCTCATTTTGTGCCTAAATGCCATGCCATGCAAACACTAGGCACACACCTAGGTACCCTCTCAGCACACCCCATGCATCCTATGTTGCATACACATGCATCAGCACATGCACAGCATAGACACACACATGCATTGTAATGCTCTTCATGCATTGTGCTATTGTTTACATGGTTAAACTCTTATAGCATAATGTTTTATGTATGTTTGCTTTGTTTTGAGTTAATTTTGCTTTGTTTTAGGTTGTTTTACCTATGTTTTGGACTAACTTGAATCTAATCAAGTTTTGTGTTCTGTTTCGTGTTTTTGCACATGTTTCTTCTCTGTTCTGCGTAAATGTGCAGATGTCTTAGTTTAAAAGCTCAAGCTCTACCCCCCATGCCTATGATGAACAGCTAGACAACATTATGGCTACCCTTTAAGAAATTAAGACCAAGATATCCGATCTAGCTACCATCATGCACTCCCAGCACATTCGATTTGATACAAAGTTCACATCTCTCCAAACTTAGATGGACGAAATTCAGAGGAGGCTAGAAGAGAATGGAGACTAGCTATTCCATGACAAAAAAGGGGAGATGGTGTCATTGATAGGGGAGTGTAGTGCTAGGGGGAGGAGAAGCTAGAAGATACTGTTTGTTGAAGCTATTTATTTTGTTTACAGTTTTTACTGCTTTTGTTTAAAGTTTTAATACTCTATTTTTAATTTCAGTTTATATTTAGTATTTTTGTTTACCTTACTACTTTGTAGCATTTTTTTTTTTTATACTTTTAAGATATTGCTAATATGTGTCAAGTACCTCACTCTTGTACCCTAGTAGGATCTTGTATCCTAGATGCAAATACTTCATGTATTTTGCATTGGTTGAGTGTTAGACATGAAATTGATCCTTGTGATTTTTCTTAATTGCATTGCGTGTCCTGATGAGCATTTACTAGCTAAATGTTCATTGTAGTCATTCTTTAATGACTGTTCATGTTTGATCAAGATATGCTTACATGTTTTATAGTGTTTACAAACTTGATCGCACTTTACTTACTTATGTACGTACCTTGTGTTCAACTTACCATAAACTTAATGAAAGTTTTGTTTGTGTGCAAGTGTTTTAGGTTACAGGTATATACGTGCAAGTGCTTCACAGCTTCTAGATTAGGTGTGAGTGAGTATTGCCACTGTTCCCAAACTCATATTTAAGTCTAGAGTCTGTTTTAGGGGTTTTGTCACGGAATAGCCAAAGGGGGAGATTGTAAAATTGTTATTTACAACTATGTGTTTTGTTGGCTTATATTCTGTGCCAAATTTGATTGTAATTTTATTCAATCTTTTGTACTCTGTATTTATTGTGAGATTTGATTGTAAGGGTTGTGTGATAGAAAGAGAGAGTGTGAAGACTCAAGCAATTGAAGATTAAAGAGTTTTCGTGGGTAGCTCACTACTAAGTATCCTGCAAAGTGACTCATGTGATTTGCACATGCTGGAATGCGAAGAGTTAGGATAGGATGGAGACAGCTGTGTTTCGCGAGTATCTCACGGGTAAGGCCTTCCCGTGAGACACCAGCGAGACATTCTGTTTTGCCAGACTGTCCATTCTGATACACACATTTTGTGTCTACATTATTTATACCCACATTACCCACAAATGTTGAGGAGTTCTTTTGAGAGAAAACCCTAACGAAACACCTTGAGAGTTAGAGATTGTTATACCCATAATACTCTACACATTTGCTTGTGGAATTTCTTCAACTTCTACCTTTCTATTTCCATACCATTGAGAGGTTGATAGCCCAAACACTTACCACATACTTTCAGAGTGTCAAGTGAGGTTTTGGTGTTGCTGGGAAGTATTGGAAGAAGCCAAGGATGGCAAATACAACATGGAGCTTGTTGCGGGACCCGAAGAGCTAGACAAGACACAGTTTTGAGAAACCTCGTTAGAGTAGGAACTTGAAAGGCTTAGGTACATCGGGTAGATTAGGCTTGGAGGGTCTCTTGTTGACTCATGTATCCCAACTGATTGTCTAGTGGATCAATTTCCGCTTGGAGGGCGGCAGAGAGGTTTTTCGCTGAGTTTTTCAGTTTCCTCTTCGATAACACATCGACGTATTATCTTGTGTTTGCATATTTCTTCCATACTCTTTTACATTCCATTTTACTGCTGTGTTGGTTTGATTATGGATTAGAGTAGTTTGTTTGTTTATCTACTCGCATTTACACTATTTCACACTTGGCATTAAGTTAGTGTAAAATCAATTGAGCCCTAACTTTAATTTGGGGGTTAAAATAGCTCTTGTGTTTTCAACACATTTTCGAGCTTTTAAAGGCATTCTTGTTTTTTCCTTGCATATTATTGACATCGAATCATATAATTCACTGATTATAACCATCGTTTTGATGACGCAAACCCTCACTCCCATAGTGAAATTACTCTACAAACCATCCAAGAGATACATGGGTGTCAATAGGAGGAGTATCCAACATACAATGGCTAATGAAGATCTCTGTTTGTTGGCCTGCACTTTCAATCAAAACAACACTCCTTCCATCATCAATCTTCTTGAAGTCTCCCATCCAATGCTTAGAACCCCTATCTGCTTCTATATTGTCCATCTCATGGAACTACAAGGCAGATCATCTCTAATTCTCGTGGTGCATCAAAAAGGCAAAAGGAGTTCTATTCATTCCCATCATTCTGACCACATAATAAACGCTTTTCGGCTATATGAGCAGCATAGGCGTGGTAAGGTAATGGTGCATCCATTTACGACCATTGCACCGTATGCCACAATGCATGATTAGATATGTAACCTTGCTTTTGAGAAGAGAGTATTAATGGTGATGGAAATTTAGACCCCTTAAAACACAACCAGATTGAGTAGCCTAGTTAATTAGCCAAGTTGTTACTTAGTCAAATTAAGCAATTCTAGGTTAAAACAATCAAACAATCATATCAAGAAAATATAGCAGCGGAATAATAAATAACACATGATATGATCACCCAGGAAAACCAAACTGTTAAAAAACTTGGGGAGTATTTTACCCGCCTATCCTCAAGGCAAACTTGAATTCACTATGAAAGAATCGAAGTTCATACAAAAGGACTTACAAGCTCCCCGCTCGACTTCCTAATGCTACCTACCAGTAGAACTTACTGACACGATCCCGTGCAAGCTCCGAATCCACGGACTCCTTCTTTCTTGAATTCTTCAATCAGCTACAAGCACCCACGCTTGATATTCTTTAAACTTCAATGGTAGCAACCAAGTTGATCATCAAGATGTTGAAGTAATCTCCATCTAGAAAACCCTAAGCTTTGTGTAAAGGAAAGCTCCTCTAGATCTCACAAGAGATTTACACAAAACCGCAATGTATGAGCAACAATACAACTGGAGCTACTCTAAAAACGTGACTAGGGTTTTTCCTTATATACCTAGGACAAAAACATAAAACCCTAAACGTTTAATGAGTTAGGGCTGAGTTGGAAAAACTGCAGAAAACGCAATCTAGTCAACTTTTGATCGATCGAATCTATTTTTCGATCGATCGAGCCAGACCGAAATGCCCCAATGCATCTACAGTCTCTCGATTCCAACTTTACAATAATTAATCAACTTTGAGCGCACTTTAACAAGACATAACATATTGTTTTGATCATGGTTTGCCAATATTACAAATTAGAGTTCTAAATACATAAATTCCTAAACCTTTAGAACCTAACAAACTCCCCCTTTGGCAATCTGTGACACAACCCTAATCAAAAGCTCAAAGTTTACAAGTAAAAAGCCCTTTACAAAAATAATGCTTATAAACTCAAATTCAACCCTAACTACTATCCATCAATTGCAAGTGTAGACAGCAGCTTTGTTGAATCAACCTGTATCTTCCTGAAATACTCAACAAACGCATAAATGCATGTGTGACAGAAAACAGTAAAACAACAGGTATTAATATTCTTTTAAGATTCACACAACACAGAATAAAGACATATATGAATGAACAACTCATAAAAATAAATCAATAAGTAGTGAATCACAAAGCAACTAGAATCAATGAATATAACATGTATATCAAACAATGTTACTCTCCCTCACATGAATAACCCCAAAAATGATATACAAAGTGAAGCACTTAGATACAATCTAAAAACTCCACAAGTGCCTCAAAAACAGAAAAACTCCCCCTAACCAAAAAATCTCCTCTACAAGTCAAAAACTCCACTCCCCCTTTTTGTAACGGAATGCCAAAGGGCAATCACAAGTCGCCATCAAAAGGTGGAGGAGAGGATGAATGAAGACGCGCCAAGTCAGCTTGCAAAGCACGAATCTCATCTACTAAGTCCACTAAAATGTGACCATGAGCCGCCTGAACGGTCATGACAGTCTCCAGAGTACGACGAACATCAAAGTCGATCGAAGGAGGTGGAGGAACATCAGCAGCAGCAGCATCATTACCAACTGGATCAGGAACATCCTCACCAGCAAGACCTGTAGAAGAAGAAGGAGGAGGTGCGCTACTAGACGGCTCAGACCTAGGGTGTTTAGAACCAGCTCGAAGATGAGCGGCCTTCTGTCTAAGAAAAGACACACCTATGGGGCTATCACATGAACGGGCTTAGAGGAAGGAAAGCCACTAAGATCAAGAAAAAGCAAAATCCTATGAATAAAAATAGGATGCACAAGAGCATGAGTAGTAGATGAACTCCTATAAACATAGTTCAAAGAACGAAGAAAGAGATGAGGAAAACTAAGAGGAGCATCAGTAACCAGGGCGTACAAAAATACAAACCTCTCAAGAGGAATGGTGTGAACATGAGAGATGGGCCAGATAGAATGATAGGCTATCCTAAAGAACAAATAGTGCAACCCGGAGAGCTTAGCAGAAGTGATCCTAGGATCAGAACCCCACTGGACAGAAGTCCCAGTGATGTAAGACAAGACGTCACTCAACTCGGGAGACTCATCATAAGGATAGACAGGATTCTGGACCAAGGGTACCCCTAGAGCATCAGCCACTACCCGGGGAGTAATGGTGTACTCTACGCCTTGTATCCAACTCTTTACCAAAGTGTTGGAATCATAGATGCGGATAGAGATGTTCGAAAAGAACTCTCTAATCAAGG
>NW_027070441.1:85464-151774 GCF_002906115.3 Quercus suber
ATCAGTAGGGATATACTCAAGAACAACAATTTTCTTTTCAACCAAATCCCTAATGAAGTGATATCTAAGTTCAATGAGTTTGGTCTTAGAATGCTGAACAGGATTCTTAGATATATCTATAGCACTGGAATTATCACAATAGACAACCATGGTGTCTTGAGGAATCCCATAATCACTCAACAACTTTTTCATCCAAAGGAGCTGAGAACAACAACTCCCAGCAGCAATATATTCTGCCTTAGCAGTGGATAAAGAAACAGAATTTTGCTTCTTACTCATCCAAGCCACAAGATTGGCCCCAACATAAAAACACCCCCCAGTGATGCTTTTTCCGTCATCAGCATTCCCAGCCCAATCAGAATCAGAAAACCCAACAAGAGACAAATTAGATTCCTTACTATAAAAAATTCCATAATCATAGGTTCCACTCACATATTTTATAATTCTCTTAATAGCATTTAAATAAGAAACCTTAGGGTTGGACTGAAATCTAGAGCAAACACCAACACTAAAAGATATATCAGGCCTACTAGCAGTTAAATATAACAGACATCCAATCATGCTTCTATACAAAGTAGTATCAACAGACTCGCCTAATGGATCAATTGTTAATTTTGTATTAGCAGCCATTGGTGTTCTAGCATGAGCAGCCTTGTCCAAGCCAAATCTCTTGACTAAATTTCTTGCATATTTAGCTTGATTGATGTAGATTCCTGACTCTGTTTGCTTCACCTGCAATCCCAAAAAGTAAGTCAATTCACCAACCGTGCTCATTTCAAACATTGTCTTCATTTCATCTACAAAAGAATAAGCAAGAGAATCATTAGTAGCACCAAAAACAATGTCATCAACATAAATTTGAGCTACAACAAAACCAGTCTTATCCTTTCTTATGAAGAGAGTTGTATCTGCAGATCCCCTTTTGAATCCATGCTCAGTGAGATATGCAGTCAATCTGTCATACCATGCCCTAGGAGCTTGCTTCAAACCATAGAGAGCTCTCTTCAATTTGTAGACATCATTAGGTCTGTGAGGATCAACAAAGCCTTTAGGTTGCTCAACATAGACTTCTTCTTGTAGCATTCCATTCAAGAAAGCACTCTTGACATCCATCTGATATAGCTTGAAGTTTAGATGACTTGCTATGGCTAACAATATCCGAATGGACTCTAACCTAGCCACTGGTGCAAAGGTCTCATCAAAATCAATTCCCTCCACTTGTGTGTACCCTTGTGCAACAAGTCTTGATTTATTTCTGATCATAGTGCCATGTTCATCTGACTTGTTCTTAAAGATCCATTTAGTTCCAATCACATTTACACTTTTCGGTCTAGGAACTAGTTCCCACACATCATTCCGAACGAATTGATGAAGTTCTTCATGCATGGAATTTATCCAATCAGCATCTTGAAGTGCTTCATCCACCTTCTTCGATTCAAATTAGGACAGATAACATGAGTGAGTGATCACATTCAAGACTTTTGATCTCAACCTCATGTTATCATTCAGACTACCCAATATATTCGTGGAAGGATGATTCAATCTCACTCTAGAGGATGGACGTTTGACAAGAGATGTTGTGATCCCTTTCTGTTCAGATGGAGGACTGAGCTCACTTTGTATCTGTCGAGTGTCACGAACCGGAGTGGATGGTTCTAAACTTGATGGTACTGAGACTGTATCATTCAACACCAACAGCTCTTCCTCACTATGTTTCCCAACATACTCAGTAAGAAAAGAATCATTAACTTCTAGGGACTTTCTTGAACAGGAACAGTGCTTTCTAAAGATGCTTCTGAACATACTTCATCATTTATCACAACATTTGAAGATACCATGACTGTTTTGGTTCTCAGATTGTACACTCTATAAGCTCTACTGGTGGAAGAGTATCCTAGAAAGTATCCTTTGTCACTCTTTGCATCAAATTTTTCTAGGTTCTCTCTATCACGCAGAATGTAACAGTCACTGCCAAATATCCTAAAATATTTGACAACAGGTTTCTTCCCTCTCCAGAGTTCATAGGGAGTTTTCTTGGAGTCAGGTCTAAAATACACCCGGTTGAGTGTATGGCAAGCAGTGTTAACTGTTTCTCCCCAGAAGGATTTTGGTAAATTTTTGTTGTGTAGCATGACTCGAGCCATCTCCTGTACAACCCGGTTTTTCCTTTCCACAATCCCATTCTGTTGAGGTTTCTTGGGTGATGAGAACTCTTAGTGAGTGCCTTGATCATTGCAGAAAGTAGCCAGCTTGGTATTCTCAAATTCTTCCATGATCACTTTTGATTCTGGCTATCACAGTATCTTTCTCAACCTGCAATTTCTTGCATAGATGTATCATCTTCTCAGGAGCCTCAGCTTTATCCTTCAAAAGCACAACCCAAGTATATCTAGTAAAGTCATCCACAACGACTAGAATATACTTCTTTCCACCCAAACTTTGAACTCTGGCAGGACCCATGAGATCAATGTGTAATAACTCTAAAGGTCTTGAAGTTTAAACACTAGTCACAAAGGAATGCTTGGATTTTACTTGTTTACCTATCTGACATGGTCCACAAATGCACTTATCAATCTTCTCAAATTTAGGTAAACCGATAACTGCCTCACACTTGGAAATCTTCTCTAGCTGCTTATGGCTAGCATGCCCCAACCGTTGATGCCACAAATCAACTTGATCAATCTTTGCACTAAAGCACTTGTTGTTTACACTTGGTGTTATGCCATAACAGTTGTTAGCTGTCCTTACACCAACACACATACAGTCACCTCCTCCATCAAGTATCTCACATTCATACTTGGTGAAAAGAACATTCAGTCCATTGTCGCAAATTTGACTTATGCTGAGTAAATTGGCCTTCAATCCATCAACATACCAAACATCTTCAAACACTGGTAATCCTGGAATGTCCACAGTACCAATGCCTTTGATCACAGATTCACTTCCATCTCCAAAAGTGACTGTCCCAATATTTCCTTCAAAGAGTGTTTTGGATAAACCTTTATTTCCGTCATGTGCCTGGAACAACCACTATCAAAATACCAAAGACAAGAATCACGTGCCTTTAAGGCGGTTAAAGCAGTATAACATACATAATTCTTATCACATGTGATTATGCCAAAATACTTAAGGAAAGATTTAACAAAAACAACTAAAGGCAAAGTCAGCAAGTAGACCAGTTGACAATTATGCACAAAGATTTTCCAAGAATCCATGACAACAGGGGTCAAGGATCAGCTCAGAGATCAAGAAATCTCCAACAAAAGAGCTACCTGCTCTGATACCACTTGTCGGACCGTGTGCCTTACCAATCCATCCAACCACCAATTGGTGAAGGATGAGAGGGCATAAATCTTTTATAGCATTCAATCGCAGACCAAGCCTATTGGTATTGGAGCGAATTGTGAAATCCCTCACAATCCCTCCCTCACAATGCGGCTCCAACGACTTGAACCTATGACCTTGGCTCTGATACCACTTGAACAGTTTTAGACCCCTTAAAACAACCAGATTGGTTAGCCTAGATTAATTAGCCAAGTTGTTACTTAGTCAAATTATGCAATTCTAGGTTAAAACAATCAAATAATCATATCAAAATAATAAAACAGCGGAATAATAAAAGACACAATGATATGATCACCCAGGAAACCACACGGTAAAAACCTGGGGAGGATTTGACCTAGCTATCCTCAAGGTAAACCTGAATCCACTATGTAAAAGAATTGAAGTTCATACAGAAGGACTACAAGCTCCCCGCTTGACTTCCTAATGCTACCCACCAGTAGAACTTACTGACACGACCACGTGCAAGCTCCGAATCCACGGACTCCTTCTTTCTTGGATTCTTCAATCAGCTACAAGCACCCACGGTTGATATTGTTTAAGCTTAAATGGTAGCAACTAAGTTGATCATCAAGATATTGATACTATCTCTAACTTGAAAACCCTAAGCTTTGTGTAAAGGAAAGCTCCTCTAGATCTCACAAGAGATTTACACAAAACAGCAATGTATGAGCAACAATACAACTGGAGCAACACTAAAAATGTGGCTAGGGTTTTACCTTATATACCTAGGGCAAAAACATGAAACCCTAAACGTTTAATGAGTTAAGGCTGAGTTGGAAATTCTGCAGAAAACGCAATCTGGTCAATTTTTGATCGATCGAATCTATTCTTCGATCGATCGAGCCAGACTGAAATGCCTCAATGCATCTGCAGTCTCTCGATTCCAACTTTACAATAATTAAACAACTTTGAGCACACTATAACAAGACTAAACATATTATTTTGATCATGGTTTGCCAATATTACACATTAGAGTTCTAAATACATAAATTCCTAAACCTTTAGAACCTAACAGCATTTCCTCTTATGAACCCATGTGACACTGGATATTGTGTAAGTCTATCATACCAAGCTCTAGGGGCTTGCTTCAACCCATAAAGTGTCTTCTTGAGGTACAACACATGATCTGGAAAGTGTGGGTGAATGAATCCTTTTGGTTAAGCCACATAAACATCCTCTTTAAGCAACCCATTCAAGAAAGCAGTTTTCACATTTATCTAATAAAGTTTGAACTTCAGATGACATGCTAGGGCAAGGAGAATTTTGATGGACTCCATTTGAGCAACTGGGGAAAAAGTTTCATCATAGTCTATTCCTTCCATTTGTAAGTATCCTTGAGCTACAAGTCGAGCCTTGTTATGAATCACATTGCCTTCTTCATCAGTCTTATTGCGGAATATCCACTTTGTACCATGATGTGCTCACCTTCTGGTCTAGGTACTAGAGTCCAAACATCATTCCTCTGAAACTGAAGTAGTTCATCATGCATTGCTTCGACCCAACTTTCATCTTGTAATGCTTCCTCAACTTTCTTGAGTTCAACCTATGACAAGTAGCAAGAATAAGACACAAAGTTAGCAACACATTTATCAACTGTACATTTCCTTAAAGTGAGTTCATTCATGTTTCCCACAATATCTTCTGAAGGATGATTTAATTTGATTCTAGAGGAATGTCCTTTTTCTTCATGAGACTCAGAATCTGGTGAAGTAGGAGCATCTGTAGAGTCTTCCACAATACTAAGAGTACTTGGGGACACCGGTTCTAGTTCAACAATATCTTGAACTTCCCTAGGCTCAGGAGGAAGAATTTCTTTAAAGAGTTCCTCAATGCCTTTCTCAGAATTGGAATCTGAAGACTCATCAATGACGACATTTACTGTTTCCATTACCTTCATAGTTCTCTTGTTGTATTCCCGATAAGCCTTGCTTGTAGATGAGTATCCCAGAAATATGCCTTCATCGCTTCGAGAGTCAAACTTTCCCACATTCTCTCTATCCTTAAGAATGAAGCAAGTACTTCCAAAGATCTTGAAAAAAAATTCACATTTAGCTTTCTTCCTTTCCATAACTCATAGGGAGTCTTTTTGGTACCAGGTCTGAATTACACCCTATTAACCGTATGACATGCAGTGTTTACAGCTTCTCTCCACAAGTTACGAGCCATATCTTTGTTATGCAACATGGCTCTAGCCATCTCTTGAATAACCCTATTCTTTCTTTCTACCACACCATTCTGCTGAGGCGTAATAGGAGCAGAGGATTCTTGAGATATACCTGATCTTATGCAAAAAGACTCCATGTATGAGTTCTCGAATTCTTTACCATGGTCACTTTGAATTCAATCAATCTTTAGGCTCTTTTCATTCTGCAGTCTTGTGCACAAAGCCTTAATGTGCTCAGGAGCATCAGACTTGGATCGTAGCAGAATAACCCAAGTGTATCTAGTGAAGTCGTCTACCACAACCATGATGTATCTCTTACCACCAAGAGACTCAGTTCTGATTGGACCCAAAAGATCTAAATGCAAAAGCTCCAATGGTTTGGAGGTAGCTGATGTCTGAGTGCCTGGATGCTTAGCTTTCGTCTGTTTCCCAAGCTAACATGGTCCACACACCACATTGCTCATTCTACTAAGCTTTGGTATTCCCAAGACTGATTCATGCTTAGATACAATGGATAGATGCTTGTAACTAGCATGTCCCATTCGTTGACGCCATAGATCTTCATTAGGCAAACGAATGCTATTACACACAATATTAGCATCAGGAACCAATCCATAATAGTTATGCAAAGTGCAAACCCCACTAATGAGCTTCTTTCTAGACTCATCCATGACAAGACACTTTCCCTTTAAGAATAGCATCATGAAGTCTTGATCACATAATTGACTTATGTTCAATAGGTTCACCCTTAGACCTTCTACATAAAGAACATTTGCAATGTCTGGCAGTCCTGGTAGAGATATGATTCCTTTTCCTTTAATCTGTGACTTGCTTCCATCACCAAAAGTCACATTATCACCTTTCTTAGGCTCAAAGATCTTAAAGAGAGATCGGTCTCCAGTCATGTGTCTTGAGCAACCACTGTCAAGGTACCATAGACATGTATCCATCACTTTGAATGCAGACTTCATAATGAAACACACTTCATGCTTTGATGACAAATCAGAGGGAATGGTTCTTACACTCAACTGCCTTTAATGAGCTAAGTCTTTAACTTTCACTCTTCTCAAACGAACTCCTTTGCACATTTTCATTCTAAGACAGTCTAGTTTCTTCTTAGCCAAACTGAGATCTTTTCCAATAGTCATCATAAAAGAATTCAAATAACTTTTAGACTTATACTTTCTAAGACACTCAAACAAATAGTGATTAGAAAAAAAAAATGTATTTGAAAACAAAGATCTCTTCAATCCGGTTATAGCCATGACAACAGGGGTCAATGGATCAACACAGCAAAGATTTAACCTAATCAGAGTGTGCCTGCTCTGATACCACTTGATAGGCCACAAACTGAATGACCTTTTGTGATTAAACCAATTAATTAATTAGCCAAGTTATTAATTAATCAATTTAACATGCAAATACGTGGAAGCACAAACAAATCACCAAAAACTAAATTAAAAGACACGGTGATTTGTTTACGAATGGGGAAAAACCTTGCGGCAAAAACCCTACCGGGTGATTTTCAGGTCACCACTCCCGAAACTCCACTATTATCAAATCAAGCAGTTATAAGTAAAGGAATCCTAAGTACCTTATCAACCTACAATTGAACCCTTACCCCAATACCCAATTGGACTTGATCTGTAGTGACAGTTCTCCCTTTTGATGCACGGCTCCCAAGTACGTGACTAATCAATGCGTGGATCCCAGTACGCGACTTCAAACACCAACTTAGAAGGAGAGGTTGGCTGCAAAATTCTTCAGTTCATCCTACACGATAAAGATCAGGAAGATGCTTGGTCACAAAACTCTTTGGTGCAAATACATAGCAACTTCTTCAGAGAAGATGAATTAGGTCAAGAACTTCGTCTTTGATCACAAATTACTTGAACAGAGTTTGCTCAATTCTTGTGCAACTTGTGTACATTTTGACGGCTCTTAAAACAATCCTTTTATATGTTTAGGGTTAGGAGAAAAGAAGGCCGAAAAACATATTCACGGATCCCAAGAAATCAGATCAAAAAATCAGATTTTATAAATCTCGACAGATAGCAGGTGTCGAAGAGCTATCAAGTAGGTGTCGAGCTTTAATGAAATTGCACTTCAGCTTGTTTTTCTTGGAAAGACTTGATGACTTCAACACTTGATCTTGAAACCTTGTTTCTTGAAGTATTAAAAACACCTACAACTACCCAATTACAAGTAGAGTGCGTTTTGTCAAAGGATTAGCCAATTTATATAAATAAGTGACATATGTTTTTAACAAGTGAAAACACATACGTCCCAACATCCCACTCATCCACTGTGGGCATGGCCCTATTATCCATCTCTCAATGTGTTTCTCAGTGCGTTCATACTGGCAAATAGGTTGTCTGACCGCCGAGTACACTTGAAAAACATATTTGGGAGCACTATACTAAATCTTATACCAAGACCAGCATAGCAACATCCCTAAAGTGTCTCGTTATGCCATAGACATATATTAACACATCAAATCAAGCATCTTTTACCCCTCTTGAGTTTAATACTCAGACTTATGCTTGATCCATCATCACTATTTAAATGTACTCACGATTGTTTCGCTACTATAAGCACTATAACCTATTGACAGTGAGTACAAATATAAGGATGCGTTACAAAAAATAGTCTTCCCTTTGCACTCATGTCCTTCAACTTTGGTCCAATCGTTTTCCGAGCAATGTCCCTTTAGACCAAATCCAACATGGCTATAGGTAACATGCCAAAGTAGCAAACATCAAAACCTCAGCTTCAAGACATAGTCAAAAGTAACAAGGGCATAAGTAGGATCTTAATGAAAGATCCATGGGACTCACACGGTGAAGAAGCAAGGATTTATTCTCTCACCTCCGCTTTTGGTCGAGCAAGCACATGTAGTATGAAATACATGCTACGGTGCAGTTCTCTTAAGTAAGAGCGTATGTCTTAACTCAACACACCGTACAAACCTTAGTCTAGTTGCTACTCAAGCACCTAACTCGAGTCCTTTATTCGCTTGCCACCTCAGGCATCAAATAAGGTCTTGCATCTGGCTAACCACAGGCTACATGGATCATGGGCTATCCATGTACGGTCTAATCAAGATAAATATATTAGACCTCATTTTAGTCCCAACTAAGGCAACATTTGTTTGTGTCAACCATCTATGTATGCTACATAAGCATTGAATGACACAATGTCTCATCTCTTCTCACTACTCAAGCGCCAAAGGTGATCGCTCGTGTGAGTGAGACGACTTAAACTTGTCGACATACTTTCATACCACAAAACTCATCATATGGTATATGTGTGTGTAAACATACATATTGTTAACTGAATAACATCACATGTATTTAAAACAAAATATCCTAAAAGAGTACAATAAATGGTAACTAAAAACAACATATCATCATATTTTATGTAGCCTTAAACTCCTAACATGAGCCTAAAAGACATCCCTTCCTATAGGCTTTGTAAGAGGATTAGCAATCATGAGGCTTGTAGAAATGTGTTTTACAACCACTTCATTATGAGCAACCATGTCTCGAATGTAGTGATATCATATATCAATGTGTTTGGTTCTACCATGATACTTGGAATCTTTAGCATAGGCAAGTGCTGCCATGCTATCACAATGTACCATAACGGGATCCAAGGCATCCTTGACAACCTCAAAATTCTGAAAGAACCTCCTCAACCAAATTGCTTCCTGAACAGCTGCTGAACATGCTACATACTCTGCTTCCATAATTGATAAGGCTATACAAGGTTGTTTCTTGCTACTCCAAGTAATGGAGCTATTATTTAGCAAGAAAGCATATCCAGATGTAGATTTGTGTTCACCTAGGTTACTACCCCAATCAGCATCACTATAGCCAATCATATGCAAATCTGAACCTTGATAACAAAGGACGTAATCAGCTGTCCCTTTTAGATACCTTAATATCCTCTTAACAGCTTTCCAATGAGCAAGTCCTGGATTAGACTAAAATCTGTTGACTAATCCAACAGCATAACATATATCAGGCCGAGTACACATCATTGCATACATCAAGCTTCCAATGGCATTAGCATAAGGAACACAAGCCATCTTTTCTTTTTCATCTTGAGTCTTAGGACATATATCAAGGCTTAAGCTCTTATTTTTTACAACTGGAGTATCTATGGGTTTGCAATTATGCATTGAGCGATCCCTAAGGATTTTAACCCTAGAATATAATCTGCTTTACCCATGTCCTTCATCTCAAAGTTAGAGGACAACCACCCTTTTGTGGTGATAATCATCTCCATGTCATTACTGGCCAATAATATGTCATCGACAGACAATGACAAAATAATGAAACTTCCCTTGGATCATTTTACGTAGACATAGTGGTCTTCTTCGATCATCATAAACCCATTCGATAGAATGGCTTGATGAAATCTTAGATACCACTATCTAGATGACTGCTTTTAAACCATATATGGACCGCTTAACTTTGCACACTTTGTGCTTGTAAGGTTGAATTTTATCAACCATCTTGTTGGCTTTATTCTGTGCCAATTTGCTTGTAATTTGGCACTTAGTAACCTGTATTTAGGTGGGATTCTTGTGAGGGTAGTGTGTGAAGAGAGTGTGAAGAATTGCTCAACAATGTGCAAAGAGGCAGGAACTCGCGGCTGACTCACGACTTGCAAGCCGCCAACTGCTGCACATGTGAGAAGCATGTGGAGAGGTGAAGGGTCACGCTAGCTGTCACATTACAGGACAAAAGTCCCAGGCTGGCCAGGCCGTTAGCTCCCGACTTAGACCAATCGCGAGGCCAAGTCGCCAACTCACCCTATTTGGGAAAAACTGTCTCTTCGTATTCCAAACACACACCACTATATATAGACCCTTGTACCCACGAAATGTAGAGAGCTTCCAGAGAGAATTTTGTGAGAGAAACCCTAGAGAAAAAGAAGATCACCTCATCCCCAATCTTCACTAAGAGACTCTTCAAATTTCTTTACTCTCTTCCTCTCCATTGATACATCCTTGAGAGGTTATTGACCAAATCCTTTTCTCACCATACCCACGTCTGTGAGAAGGTATTTTGGTGCTAAGGGAAGCAGTTTGGAAGGGACCAATGGTTATTGGTTGATGCTATAGGTTATAGCGGAATCCGGTAAGCTAGAAAAGAAAAAGGTTCAGCGCAACCTCATTGGAGCAAGAAGCTTGGAAGGCTTAGGTACCTGGGTAGATTAGGCTTGGAGGGTCTATTGCTATTCATGTATCCCAACTACATTTTCTAGTGGATTATTGACCGCTTGGAGAGCGGTGGAGACATTTTAAGCCGAGGGCTTCGGTTTCCTCTTCGATAACACATCACGTGTTGTCCTTGTGTTTGCATCTCTTTTCCTTTATCTTTGCCTTTTATTTTCTGCTGTGGGTGTGATTATAATTGGCTTAGATTGTTTATCAATTTTGTGTTTGGCTTATGTTCATGTTCCGCACATTAATTGTTTGATTATAAGTTTGATTTGATAATTTGTAATTTGAGTCTGAACGTTTAAGGGTGTTTTACACTCATTTTGAACATTCAATTGGTATCAGCACGAGTGCACTTGTTGCGGTTTAAATACCTTAGGGCGATCCTTGACCCTATTTTGAGATGGATAGGTCTCAATCTCTTATTGTGCCATCATTTTTTTATGGTAATAATTATGCATTTTGGAAAGTTCGAATGAGAGCATTTTTGTGTTCTATTGATGATGCTATGTGGGATGCAGTTGAAGTTGGTTGGACTAGACCAAAGGCTGCCAAATCCACTTGGGATAAGGCAGCTCTCGCGCGGCTAATGTAAATAGCAAAGCCTTGAATTCCATTTTCTATGGTGCCTCTCCAGAAAAATTTCACAGGATTTCACATATCACCATTGCAAAAGAAGCATGGGAAATTCTGGAGACAACTTATGAAAGGACTAAGAAGGTGAAGGACACCAAACTCTAGATGCTGACCACTCGCTTTAAGGAGCTAAAGATGAGTGAGGATGAGTCCTTTGACTCTTTTTATAGTAAGCTGAATGAGGTGGTTGTCAGCAAATTTAATTTAGGGGAAAAGACGAAGGATTCTAAAGTTGTAAGGAAGATCCATCGATCACTACCAGAAAGTTTTCATGCCTAAGTAACGGCCATTGAAGAGAGAAAGAATCTTAATGACATTAAAGTTCAAGAGTTGGTCGGTTCATTGCAGACGTATGAATTGTCATTGCCTACGCAGAAGAAGAGCAAATCTCTTGCTCTTAAAACAATTGATGAGAGAGTGGTATCTCGTGAATTTTTGGAAGAGGATGTAGTAGATAAAGATGTGGCATACCTTGTAAAGAACTTCTGGAAATTCTTAAAACTCAAGAACGGTGGGAAAGTTGGTGACAAAGGGAAATTTCAAAGTTCCGGGAAGGAGAAGAAAGAATTCCGAAGGAAAGAAAGTAAAGATTCCCAATCTTCTCAAGGAATTAATGGACATGGACACTTCAAAAAAGAATGTCCCAACTATTTGAAGTCAAAAGGAAAGGTATATGCTACTACTTTGAGTGACACTGATTCATCAAACTCTGACTCTGAAGATAGCTGTGATGGAGAAGGAAATTACTCCACATTCATGACCATTACACATGTGGAATCCTCAGATGATTTGGGTTCACTTGTGAAGGAGCTTGGTGAGCATTTTGACTTGGAGTCTATTGGGGTTGTGAAGAATTGGAGGCTGAAGAAGATGAAGATACATCTGGTCCTTAAGAGAATGACACCTTACTTCTTGAGAAATCGGATGAGTATGCAAAGGCGGCAAAGGCAGCTGTAAAGAAGATGAAGAAAGCTGAGGAAGATTACAAAATTCTGCTGGTACGATACAAGGAGGCAAAGTGTAAGATTAAAACACTTAATGATGAGCTATCAGAAGCTTACACAAAAGTGAGATTTCTTGAGCAAGAGGTAGTGCAAGCTCATGCCAAGATAGATAGGGTCTTCTCCAAGATAGATGATGTTATTTCATCTCAAAAGCATGCCTCAGACAAATCCGGGTTGGGATATACCGAAGGGAGTAGCTCATCAGCCAATGTCACCAAAGAAGTGAAGTTTGTGAAGACCAAAGAGACGACTGTGGATAAGTCTAATCCTAAGAAAATTAAGGCTGAGAAAAGGAAGAATGTGGCTGATCAACGGGTGTTTAACAAGTCCCGTAATCAATCAGAAGCCAGATTTTGAGTTAGAGGAAGATCACTTCTAAGATCACAACAGGGTTCTAGAACGAGTCATTTCTGTCACTTCTGCAGATTGCAAGGACATACAAAACCCAACTGCCATAAGCTGAGAGCATTGAACAATGTAAGAACTCCTCGATCATGAGGAAGGAGAAATGACGAGAGGTCTTGGGGTGGTGAGCAACCAAGAAGTCAGAATCGTGATCCAAGAATGATGGATGTGATGAAGATGATCGGTGCCTTCACCAATTGCTTGGAAAGCTTCACAAAAAGGTCTGAAAGTCCTAACTTTCGTACCTAATCAGTCAAGGATATCACCCCAAACGCACGTGACGTGTGGGTGACAAAGGGTACTCATGCATAAGCATTACAACATGTTCATACATTAATACTTCCCATGTTTGTGAATATGCTTGGTTGTGTGCTTCTTGCAAGTTTTTAGGTTGTTATTTTGTTTGTGTGTATGTTTTTGGTTCAAATGCTTTTACATTGTTATTTATGTTGATTTTGTTAAATCATTTACTAATTTTTTGTCAAAAATCCAAAAACACATAAAAAGTAGAAAATCCTAAAATGTTTGATCGGCTTTGTTGAGTTTTGTCTTAAAGCATGTTTTGCCTTGTACCTTTGTACTAATGGCTATGTGCATTTAACGAGTTTAGCTTGTCTCTTATGCACTTATATCACTGTGGAAGAAATTCTGAAATCTATGTGACTGTTGTAAATAGATCTTCAACCTTGTCATGAATGATTAGTGAATGGTTTTGTTAATCTTGAGACATGCATAGACTTGTGCCTATATATCTTCCCACTTTTATTTTATTGCTTTACTCAAAGAGCTCACCAAATGTAAATCTTCAAATGAAAAGAGATATTGAGTTCCAAAAGCCTGTCGCACATACTAGTATTTGATTAGGAAAAAGGGAAAGCGACCAAAATGAAATGTATGATGCCCCAATAAGCCAAAGGCTAACTCATCAAATTGAAATATTAAAAATTTCAGGCATCGATCTCACAATGAGATATGTTGATTCAAAAAGATCAAATGATATGTTAGAAATGGAGCCAAATGAAAAGTTTCAAAGAAATGTACTTAAGTTTATGAGGGAGGTCATACATGCATACTTCTATAATTGAGATGGGTCACATTATCTAGTCCTAGTTGTGTATGCCTTGGTTGAATTGATCATTGAAGCTTCACATTAAACTAAGGACTATCTCATTCTTGATATTCACACACAACACACAAGTCTATGTTCAATAAATGCCATATTCATTTGTGTGATTGTACTTATTTAAATGTGTTTTCACAAGCTCAATCTTTGTCAATCAAACACAAAAAGATTTTTGAGTCTTTTAGCTTGTTTTTGGAAAGTATTTTGTTTATACAAAATTGTCAAAAATATCAAAAACAGTGTTGCCCTGTTTTGGTGACTCAGCCGTGGATTGGTCTAGTCGCATGCCCCAATCGCGAGCTCTCTCTGAGATTTTTTGCGGCTCACTGGCGAGTCTAGGTCTCAATCGCAAAAAATACTTAGAAAATTTTTCAAAATTTGAGTTTTTATGATTTTTGCGGCTCAGTGTGGCGACTTGTTCACAGGTGGAAGGTCCAATCACGAGGGGTACACAGAGATTTTCGTGGCTCACCTGGCGAATGTATCGCGAGTAGACCTTCCAGTCGCGAAAAACACTTAGAAGATTTTTTAAGAATCTTGGTTTCATAGTGTTTTGCGGCTTACCCTAGCGATCGACTGACGACTTAATCCAGTCACGAAAAATGCGTGTTTTGCGTTTTAAAGACAGTTTTTAAAAAACTTTTTCAGTTTTTTCCTCGAATTTTTGTGACTATTCATTATCTCCCTTATTTCTCTCTCTTAAACACTCCGTGCCTCTCTGAAAAAAGCTTCCATTTTTGCATCATGTCTTCATCAAACATCAAGAAAAAGGTATAGGTTATCTCTATCTCACTTCATCGTACTTGATTCGAGCATTTTTTTTTGTTTTGTGAAGTGTTTTTGAGTTGTTGAGATTTAATGGATTCGAACTCGGTTTGGGTTTTGAGTATTGAGATTTGTTATTCTAGTCTTGGCTTTACTTTGTTTCTAATACTATACATGTGTGTTATCATGTTTCTGTCTATAGAGAGATTGTGCTCTGTAATTTGTTTCATGAATGTGTTGCTCCAGTCATATCATGTTCTTGGTATTTTGTCACTTGTGACTTTGTTATGCACATTGCCCACTTGACTCTGAGTTGTTACTGTTCTTCATCATATTTGTTTGCCGATTTCTTTTGTCTGTATTGCTTATGTCTTCTTGGTTTTATCCTGGTTCATGTTTTTGTGTTTTAGTGAAATCTCTCTGTTTCACACTCTTATATCTGAATCTAATCAAACTAATATGTGTACCCTGTGGTATTTCATTTGGTTCTCTACTGTGTGTTTGATTTTTTTTTTAGTTGACTCGTTGTTCCTCCAAAGGCAAAGACATTGTAACCGATGACCCATCAACCCCGGTTGCTAAACGGACACGACTATCATCTAAGTCATATAGAGACTCTTCCATTGAGAGATTCAGGACACCTATTGACTTAAAGACCTACACAGACACTTTGAAAGAGGCTTCTCCCATTGTGGAACAAATTGTCAAATTTGATACCCTAAGGACAACATTTATCCCTAAGATTTTTGAAGAAAGAAATTGGGCTGACCTTTTTGGGAATTTTGAGGATCTAATTGAAGAATTGGTTAAGGAATTCTTCTCTAATGCCAGATACACAGGGGTAGAGTTGAAGTGCTGGGTACAAGGAACAAAATTTTCCATGAATGCAGACTACATTGCTCAAGTACTTCGCATCACCAGACTAAAAAACGTGGATCGAACTCCATATGATGACAGAGTACTTCAGGCACAAGACATCCTTCAAGTTCTTGGGAATGAACATGAAGTGGGAAGTACAAGATCATCTATAAGCATTGCATTGTTTTCGCCTGAACTGACAACTCTAAAGCTGATCATGTTCTCCAATCTCTACCAACTGTCAAACATTGCCTTCATCAGTCTTGGAAGGGCTAAATTCCTGTGCAACCTCATTTCTGGTGCCCTGATTAACATCTTTGCTCACATATTCTAGATAATTGGGAAAATAGCGGCTCAATCTGTAGCACGAACAATTCTTCCGTTCTGTAATCTAATCATGAAGATTATCCTTTATGAAGGTGTTAGTCCTTCATCAGATGAGAAAATTCTGCCTCGTCCTTGACCAATATCCATATACACTTTCCAAGCAAGCAAGAGTCACTCCTCTAAGAAACCTAAGAGTGAGCCATCCACACATGCATCTCCATCTGCTCATGCTACAGTTGCACCTGCACAATCAATCGGCACCCCATTTGTTCCCCCTGAATTCCAAACTCCCAAGCAAAGTTACTTTATTGAAAATGTGCTTCATCGGATTTCTAATTTGGAACGGCTCCTTAACTCCTTTCACAGTCTCGAGTTATAACTAGATACCATTCAACAGAAGCTGGAAGAAAGTCTTTAGCTATTCGTGCCAAAAAGGGGGAGAGCAACACACAGTAAGGGGGAGAGAAGCATAAGAATGAAAAGGAGTGTGCATACTGAAAGGGGGAGTTTTTGTAGTTGTTATATACTCTTGTTTTTGTCTGATGTGTTTATTATAGTTTTTATTCGGTGTTGATATGGTTTTTATACTTTTGGAAAACTTGTGGTTCACTAGTACAGTTATTTATTTCAGAAGTTATTCAATATATAATTTGATGTTATTCAGCATATTTTACTTTATATGTTTATGTTTATACCTAGTACCCGTAGGTTTTTAAGGTTCTTGTTTATGTTTGTACCTAGTACCTTTGTAGGTTTTTAAGGTTCTTGTTTATGTTTGTACCTGTTGCTTTTGTAAGCTTTTAAAGTTTTTAGTACTTGCTGCTAAATGTTATGCATTTTCTTTAAGTACTCTCACTCTTGTGCCATTGTAGGATTTTATTCCTATATGCATATACTTCATGTACTGTGCATTGATTGAGTGTTGGTCATTCAAGTGATTTGCCTTGTGTTTGTCAGCTTGAATGTCCGGATGCTCATTCCAAGTGTGAATGAGCATTGTGATCACTTGTTTGGAGTAATTGTCTATTTTGGTCTTGCCATGGTTTATTGCTATATTCCATTTTGCTTGATCGCATTGTGCTTGCTCCGTATGCATTACAAGTTTTCTACATACAATGAACTTATTGTGTTGTTGTGTTTCAGGAGATACTTCTTATGGTTCAAGAGCTACACATATTCTAGAGTTAGGTGTGAGTGAGTTTTTCAACTATTCCCAACTCACGCGTTATGTCTAGAGTTTGTTATAGGGTTTTGTCACGGAATAACCAAAAGGGGAGATTGTAAGGTTGAATTTTATCAACCATCTTATTGGTTTTATTCCATGTCAATTTGTTTGTAATTTAGCACTTAGTAACCCTGTATTTAGGTGGGATTCTTGTAAGAGTAGTGTGTGAAGAGAGTATGAAGAATTGCTCAACAATGTGCAAAGAAGCAAGGACTCACGGCTGACTCGCGACTTACAAGCGCTAATTACTGCACACGTGAGAAGCATGCGGGGAGGCGAAGGGTCACACTAGCTGTCGCATTATAGGACAAAAGTCCCAGGCTGGCCAGGCCGTTAGCTCGCGACTTAGACCAGTCGCAAGGCCAAGTCGCCAACTCACCCTATTTGTGAAAAACTGTCTCTTCGTATTCCAAACACATACCACTATATATAGACCCTTATACCCACGAAATGTAGAGAGCTTCTAGAGAGAATTTTGTGAGAGAAACCCTAAAGAAAAACATGATTTCCTCATCCCCAATCTTCACTTAGAGACTCTTCAAATTCCTCTACTCTCTTCCTTTCCATTGATACATCCTTGAGAGGTTATTGACCAAATCCTTTTCTCATCACATCCACATCTATGAGAAGGTATTTTGGTGCTAAGGGAAGCAATTTGGAAGGGACCTATGGTTATTGGTTGATGCTATGGGTTATAGCAGAATCTGGTAAGCTAGAAAAGAAAAAGGTTCGGCCCAACCTCGTTGGAGCAAGAAGTTTGGAGGGCTTAGGTACCTGGGTAGATTAGGCTTGGAGGGTCTATTGTTATTCATGTACCCCTACTACATTTTCTAGTGGATTATTGATCGCTTGGAGGGCGGCGGAGAGGTTTTACATCGAGGGCTTCGGTTTCCTCTTCGATAACACATCGCGTGTTGTCCTTGTGTTTGCATCTCTCTTCCTTTATCTTTGCCTTTTATTTTCTGCTGTGGATGTGATTATAATTGGCTTAGATTATTTATCAATTTTGTATTTGGCTTATGTTCATATTCCGCATATTAATTGTTTGATTATAAGCTTAATTTGATAATTTGTAATTTGGGGTCTGAACGTTCAAGGGCGTTTTACACTCATTTTGAACATTCAGTGCTCTTGACCTTTGGTCACAAAGCCAATAGGTTGATCCATATAGATTTCTTCATCTAGTTTTCCATTGAGAAAATCTGTTTTAATGTTCATTTAGTATAATTCCAAATTCAAGTTTGCAACAATGGCCAGAATGAGTCAAACAAAGGCAAACCTCACAACTGGAGAAAAATTTTCCTCGTAGTCAACACCCTTCTTTTGAGTGTATCCTTTTGCCACTAATCGAGCTTTATACCTTTCTATTGACCCATCCGCCTTGCATTTGATTTTAAGAACCCATTTGTTCCCAATTGCTTTATGACCTGATGGTAGGTCTATTAAATCCCAAACCTGATTAGTCCTCATAGACTCTATTTCATCATTCATTGCTTTCATCCACTCATCACTAACAGAAGATGAGAAAGCCTCTTGCAAAGTTTTTGGCTCATCATCATCCTGTGAAGCAATCATGAAAGCTTTCCCCTCAATCTCAAAACAACGACGAGGAACATTTCCACGGTTGCTTCTACGAGACTGAGGTTGTTATGGATCGGCTTCTAGTGGTGTGCTCCCACTAGGTTGTGAGTCGCTCCCACTATCTTTAGGAGTTTTAGGAATTTCTTCCTTGTCCACTACTAGTCTACTTGGGGTGCCTACCTCTTGATCCATCATTTCATAAAGAGTCAAGTTCTTTTCAACCTCACCTATGTTAGGGAATTCACTTTCAATGAAATCAACATCACGTGACTCCAATTCAGTTATACTTCCATCAGGTTATTCACCTATCAACACATAGCCTTCAGAATGCTCAGAACCTTATAAAGATGCACTTCTTTCCTCTAGGCCCCAACTTCCCATATCTATGAGAAGTATTGTGAACATTACCTATTGAACCCCATGGCCGCAAGTCATTCAAGTCAGGTTTCTTGCTGGTCCATAGTTAATAAGGTGTGGAAGATACTAATTTAGAGGGCATTCAGTTAAGTATATAGGATGCAGTCAAAAGTGCATCCCCCCAATACGAAATCGGTAAGTTTGCTTGTGCCATCATTGACCTAACCATCTCTAGCAGTGTTCAATTTCTCCCTTCCACCACACCATTTTGTTGCGGTGTATAAGGCATCATTAACTGCCATGCAATTCCCTTTCATCACAGAGCTCCTTAAATTGCTCAGATAGATACTTACACCCACAATCAATTCTGAAAACCTTAATGCTCTTGTCTAATTGATTCTCAACCAATCTCATGTATCATCTAAAGCAATCTAAAGCCTCAGACTTATGAGAAATCAAATAGACATGACGTAACGTGTATAGTTATCTATAAATGTGATGAAGTAGAAATCTCCATGCCTTGCCCTCACATTCATTGGACCACATATATCAGAGTGGATTAGTTGCAACGGAAAAGATGCCCTTGTGTCTTTTCCAAATGGTTTTCTTTTTTACTTTCCCACAAGACAATGTTCACATGTGGGCAAAGTGACCTTAGCGAGATTGCCCATAAGGCTTTCTCTAGCTAACCTAGTCATCCTCTCTTGCCCTATATGACCAAGCCTAGCATGCCATATAATTGAATTATCAGAAGCATTATCAGATAAAGTCAAAAAAACTGAACTATCATTATTATAATATTCAATATCCAAAATTAAAAAACCATTTGAAATTAAACCACGGCCATAATAAACTATTCCCAAATGCAATAAAACATAACTATTCTCAAAAATAAACCGAAAACCAAGTCTTAACAAAGTAACTACGGAAAGTAAGTTCCTCCAGATCTCTGGAGCATACAACACGTCATGGAGCAACAGACTGCGACCACCGCACAATTCTAGCTTGTAGGTACCAATTCAAAGTACCTCCACGCTAGCTCTGTTTCCTGCCTTGATGTCTCTACACCCAACAGGAATCTGATAGTACTCCACAAATCCCACTCTATCTCTCGCTATATGTTCTGTTGCCACTGAGTCTACAGTCCACGTAGGACCAAAATTAGCAACAAGGACATGACTAGTTACAAAAACATGGTGAGATATAGGATTAGGTGTTACCTTTTTTGGCTCAATGCATTCATGAGCAAAATGTCCTTTCTTTCCGCAATTATAACAAGTCAACTTAGACTTGTCCTTCTTTGCGTGCTTTCCTCTAGTATTGCGCTTGACAAACTTAGCCTTCTTAGGCGATGGCCCATTAGGTCTCTCTTGTCTAGGAGCATAATCAGGTTGCTTGCGTTTAGGCCTAGATGCCTTACGCGAGCTAGTCTCAACCATGTTTACAGAACTAATCGGCTTGGCTACTTCAAGGCACTCAGCTTCAAGTTCCAAGTGATGGGCCACATCATCAAATGTTTTGATGTTCTCATTATGTGTCAAGTTTTGACACATCGTCTCCCATGAACTTGGTAGTAAACAAATCACTGCCTAGACTTGTTGTTCGTCAGTAAGATTGTTTCCAGCTGATTTGAGCTCTCGAATCATAAAGGACATCACCCTAAGATCCTGCTTCATTGTATGTTCAGAGCGCATCTTATATGAATCAAATTTCATTGTTAAGCCACACAGTCTAATGGCTAATGTCCCTCCATATCTTAGCTTTAGAGCTTTCCACATGTCTTGTGCAGTTGTATACTGCTCAAATTCACCAATTAAGTCATTGTGCATGCTGCTCAGCATTGTAAAGCGCACACACAAATCCTTCTTGCGCCAACTTTCATAGGCAGCAAGATCACGTTGGTGTTGCTCAGTGCTTCCCTTATCGGGTTTACTCAACGAATAAGTTAGAGTCTCTAGGACTACTTGCTCATTCAACACATACTGGATTTTGTGGTGCCAAATATTGTAATTTTCACCATCAAATTTCTCTCCTTTATTGAGATCATCAACTATACCTTTGGAAGCCATTTCACTACAAAATTTCACAAATGGGACATTACACACACATTTCAAAAATTTTGACGTTCAATCTAAAATAAACTTAGATAATCAACACATGTCGCAAGATCAAAAATTGACTAAGCTTCTTAATCATCTCTTGCGCCACTAGTGTTTATTACTAAGCTTAATTTTAATCTATTCGTGCAAAATTATGTAAGGGAGATAACGCAACTCAACCATACTCCCACTATTCCATATTTCAATTCTAAACATATTTACAAAATATATGTATTGAAAATAATTCACCAATATTATCAATTAACTATTAAGCCAAACATGCTATCAAAATTTAAACTCATGAGAACAATTCATATAGGCATTTCATTATTTCACTAAGAAATAATTATTTCTTTGTCACGTTAAATATAGTATTTAATGTTGTGTAAATATATATATATATATTAATACCATATTTCACTAAGAAATAATAATGGAATTAAATCATTTGCAAAATTAAATAAATTCCATATCATTTACACATATACCTTTTACGTTTCATGAGAAATAAATATTAGACTTATATAGTATTTAATACAATTTTAATCCAAATAAATTATTGTAAATATATCATTGACCATTATATGGAGTTGGTCATGTACTTACGTAGTTACGTCTTTTTAAATAATGGTGAAACAAATGCAATAAGCTCAATATGCATAAAACAAAAAGAATCTCACAAGAAACAAGGATCCTAAATGTACTGATCACAAACAACATTTGTGATTTGTGGGACCCTTTTATTTATTTATTTTTTTTCTTTTGGTTCTAGCCCTTTTGGCAAGTGAAACACGCCCTTTTGGCAAGTGAAACACGTGATGTGCAGGTTGCCTTTTATTTATTTATTTTATTTATCTTTTTATTTACTATCACTCTTAGCCCACGTGATGTGTAGGTTTTCTTCAACCTTGTTCTTTCAATTTCTTTCAGCCAAAAAACGAGCTTCAGACATGAAATTCAAAATTTTATATCTTCTTCATTTCAAGTCCATTTTTAACATACCATATACTGATTTAAAGCTTATAACATATAAATTCATAATATGAAATCATATTTTGTAAACATAAATCATATAAGAGCAGTTTTGTCTTTAAAGTTTCGGTGTTCTAAGTTTTGTTAAACTATGTCTCATGGCACACTTAGAGATTTGCTACGAAACTTAAGGTAGATATTAATACATGTAATATAAACAACATCTATTAATTTCAAGGCACGAAATGCTCAGAATCAAAACTTGCCATTGAAGGCCATGTGAGGTGCATAGAAATACATAGCATACCACAAAAGCATAAAACACATTAAGAACTAATCATATATGCCTATGACATCGAGAACAACCTATAAACACTCTGATACCAATGTAAGAAATAGAAACTTGTAGTGGAATATAAGTAATCGGTTTTTTGGCATACCTCTCTTGGCCTAAATCGATGATCACATAGGAGTTTTGAGATTGTTCTACACTGTCTAAAGCCAGCCTCCACACAGACCAGCCATTCAAACACGTTCAAAATTCTAGTTTGTATGATCTGTAAACCAAAAACGTTTCTCCGACAGTGTAGCACACTACTAGAGTGATGAAAACATAGCCCACAACCTAAAAGCCTCACAACACTTTGTAAACACTATGAGAAATGTAGAATTCATTCACTGTTCAATGGGTACCATTCTTGGTGTTTATATACACACTACTCCATTAATATTGAGTGGGATAGTGGGGTAGTGTAACGGTCTAATACCATTACTCCATAACTCTTAGATGTTACAATCTAAGGCAAATAGAGGAACATGCTCACATTGGGTGTCTGTCCATATTCTTTTAGTTTCTAACAAGGGAAATGGGTATGCTGATGCAGTAGGATTTTAAGTTTTTATTTTTTATCTTTGGTTACCTATATTCGCCCATTACTCTATTTTAGGTGATTATGCTCTAACCCATCTAATCAATAATCAATAGATAAGGTCATGTTTAGTTCAAGTGTTTGACGAATGACCTCAATGAGTTATGAGGTTGCATTTGCTTGACTTGTGGTTGTGGTAGGGAAATAAAAGGTTTTGGTTGTGTTATAGCCTTATGAGTTTCTTGTATGCTTGCTTGGTTCCCATTTGGGTAGGGGTACTTGTCTTAGGATGGTCAAGTTAGGCTTTAGGGCCTTAAGTTTGATTTTTGAGGGGATCTTTTCCTATTTATGGAGACAAATATGATAGTGTAATTTGCAATACGCATTGTTATTAATAGGCTTGATACTTGTGTTTCTAGGTTCCAAGATACTTAGTGATGGAACTAGTAACTTGATTGGTTGAAAGCGGTGCCCAGTTAAGGTAAATTTGGATTGGACTGCTAAGGTAAGTGGTTTCTTAGTGGGATTTTAAAAAAAGAATCATTATTGCACTAAAGTATTTTATGGTTAAACCCATTTTGGAACATTATTCATGGTTTTCCTAAAATGTACTGTGTGTACTGTTATTGTTAATCATTTATGGAAAATGCATAAAGCATTTAAAAGTGAATTATATTTCTTATTGAATATATAGAAATACATGATTTGTTAGCATAGAAAAGACTAACATCTTTGATTAAATTCTTGAGAATGGATTTTATAGATTTATTGCACTATTTGCAAAAGATTGGGAAAGTTGATACAAAATCTTCTTGACAAGAAATGAGTTTGAAGGCTTTGAGAAGCTTGTGAATATCTTTTGATATTAAATGGTTTTGTGAAACTACTTGGAAATGAATTGTGTTTTGATTTCATGTAATCTGCGAGCTCTTTATATTTTAACATTGTGTCGTAACGTGTGATTACCTAGTGATTACTTAGTAATTAGATACTATAGTTTGTGTGACATTGGTATCTTAGCACCCATCTTTGTGATGGTTATTGAGTTCCAACTGTGTGTCGGCAATTGAATTCCATCTTTGTGACAGCAAATTAGTTCTGTCTCTGTGACAACGTTGAATTCCGTCTTTGTGATGGCGTTGTCATATGGCCCTGGGGTTGGATTTTTTGGTTTTGAAACGGTGTTTTATTATTGCTTATAGTATATACATTATGTAGTTTCATGTTAAGATATTTTGAAAAAGTTTTGTGCTATATTGTTTCAATCATTTCTGTCATTTTATCCATGAAGATTGATTTTGCAGAAATTTAGTGGAAATTCCCAAAGTGTAACATGTTTTGTGTTTTGTAAAAATGCTAATGATTATGAGACTTGCATTTCTCTCACTCTCATTAATTATGCTATTTACTGGGCTTTAGGTCATTCCAATATCTAACAGTTTTACAAATAAATTAGCTATATGTTGGGCATGGAGCTTAGTTTATCGATGGCGATTGGAGTACTATGCTAAGTGGGAGATTTGTACTGTAAATTGTTGGTGACTCAACTTACTAAATTTATCGAGGCCATAGCTAATTCTACTAGAGGTTGGGCTCTTGAAGTTTGTTAGCCTTGAACGTGGTAGGCCTAGATTTTCTATTGAGGTTATGTATCTTAGAGAGGATCATGACTTTGTGTTTATTTATTTGGAGCTTTGGATTTTTATGTATATTTGGAGACACTTGATTTGTAATTTGTATTGTTTGTAAATGTGACATAGAGCTTTGACTGATATTGCGAAGATATCAATATATTTGTTTACTTCATCAAATGAAAAAAAAAAAAAAAGCCTCCTACAATCTCTCTTGAAGGTTCGATTTTTCATACTATTGACCCTTTTGGGTTTGGGGTGTGACATGCATGTTCTACATCATTTTAAAATTTAAGTAGGATCAGGGGAACAGGTATCCCTTCATTAAGTTTAGTTTTTTTAGAAAATAAAATGGTAATAGGATAATGATAAGACATAATATAAATTAACAAATTATAAGTTTTTGTTTAATTTAAATAAATATATAATTTGACATCATAATTCATAAGAACAAATTTGACAATTTATTATTATTATTATTAGTAGTAGTAGTAGAAACCCTCTTCTCCCCTCCCCTTCAAATTCTTCAAAAAAAAAAAAAAAAAAAGAAAAAAAAAAATTTACATAAAAAAATTTTTGAAAAATCAAAAAAAAAAAAAAAAACAAAAACAAAAAAAAACAAAAAAAACAAAAACAGTGTTTTGTGTACATTGGTACTTGTGTACCTTAGATAGCCATTGAAACAAAGTGTTCTAAATTTTGTATCTCTTGTAGCTTAGATAAGTATCTTTATGCACGACTAAGCAAGTGAGCTTTGTGGCTCTTGTTTGTGATGAGTAAGATTAAGTTATCTCTTGTACTTAACACTCATATCACTCTATTTGACGAGAAGGACTAGAAAATCCTAAGAAAAATGCATAAATAACCATCTCACCACTGTTACCCGCCAATCATGAATGACATCTGTATGCTTCGGCATAGCTATTCAAAAGAGCCAAAATTTTACTATTATGAACCCAACAAATGGGTCACAGCTTAGAAATAAAAGGATTACAACCCCATCTCCAGAGTCCTAAGCAATCGCCCATGTCTCATTACTTCTCAAAAAGTATAGTACTGCATCAGCTGTTGGAAGATGGATAAAGTAACTGTAATGAAACCAATAATCTAAATGACGTGTTCTGTGAATCATTACTTTCGCTTGAATGCATAAATGGGTTCTAAATCTTGGCTGGAGCGTGTGTCCAGTGGCTAGTGCCACTGGACACGTTACGATGCGGATACATGTCCAATCTTGGACACGTATTTGTATCCTAACATGTCCAGTGGCAACTAGGCACCAGACACAAGCCATTCTCCTAAATCTTTGTACAAGCCGCTTGGTTTTGACTTGAAATCAAAAGATGTATTTAAAGTAGGGCTCCCACTTTCATCCTTACTAAAGCTACTAAGCTAGCATCTGTTATAACCCCCTCTGCCGCGAGCGGCACTGTTCTTCCCACGTGGGGAGATGGTGACAAAAGAGAGAAAAATGGAAAGCAAGTAAACGTCAAAGATGAAATTCCATAAGCTTGATTTTTCTCATATACATTCTGATAATATCTATTATAATTGTTCATAGGCTTTTACAGATGCCTTACATGCTTGAAAACGTAACTCAACAATGAGATAAAGCTGAGGTGAACTAAAATAAATGATAAGCTAAGACAATGCTAAGGATAAAGGGATGAAGTCTATCCTAACATGTAACAACTAAGCAACTAAAGATAGCACCTAACAAATCAAAGAGTGGTGTTGGTTCAACCATGATTTTTCGGGAAGAGTTGTTCTCGAGTTCCTACTCCAAGAATTCTCGTTCCTGTTCTTACTTCTAGAGTTCCTGTTACTTTCAGCCGAAGGACTGGTGAATTTTGGTTCAATCTTGATTTGGAGATTTGACTTGATAAGAGGTAGAGGTAGAGGTAGCTGTATCTTCATCTGCAAAAGAGGTTGGTTTAGAGTTGGAGTCTGCAATATTATCCTTTAAAGCTGGGGGCTTGCTTAATGAAAACTCCTTTGAGCTGAAAAGCAAAGTTAATCCAGATGAAGCTCTTTTCAAACCGGTTAATAAGAGATGCTTCTCTAAGTCCAGCTGCTTTGTCTGTTTATACAAAGCATACAGTTCATTCATTATCTGTGGTAAAATTCCCACTAGGACAAGTATAAGCATGAGAATTCCAATTTTATTCTTCTCCTTGTCTGACAATCGCTTCTCTCCGAGAACAAATAGAATAGCCGATATACATGCTTCACTGGAAACTGCCGTGATCTCAAGCAACTGAATGTTTTTCTTAATAAATGGCTTCTCGAGAACAAGGAAGAATAGATGAAAACAATTGATGCATAAATTGAATGTGGTAGGAATCTTAGAAGACGATTTGTCCTTATAGAAACCAGCCATAATCGCTAGCAAAACACGTCTCCCGGACTCAAGCAATGGGTAGTATATTCTGAGTTCTCCACATAGCTTTTGGATAACAGACTCAAGCAATATGTAGTTTATTCTGAGTATTCCAAACAGCTTTTGGATAAAAGGTGCTTCAGCTTGTGTATGGGAACTGCCCCCAGAAATCTGTGAGAGCTTGGACCTTGGAGGGCCTCTATAATCTTCATATAGAGACCCTAAAATGCTTACATATTCTTTTGTAGGTTCCGACGGCCTCCAGGCCCCCTCGACAGAAACCAAAAATATTTTTTTATACCAGCGAAAACCCCGACCCTTTTGGTGATCTTCCTCGTATTCAAGTAGCTGTTTACGTGTAATACCTTTATAGAGGAAAAAGAGCCAGGCCAGCAGTAGAAAAGACACAACACCCAGAAGCAGAACGCCAACAGCAATCCCCGATGCCATTCCTCCTTAATTCGCAGAAGTGAGACATGATTAAGCCACATGGTTCCGTGCTTGAAGTTCTTAGCATTAAAACTAATGACAAAGAGTCTCTAGAAATTTTTTTATTTTTTATGGTAACTAAAAAATTTAAATTATATAAAATCTAATACAGAGACAACTTGAATATTACCCAAAAAAAAAAAAAAAAACATACACACAAAAATACATGAAATATCTTTTTTTATGGTAACTAAGAAATTTAAATCATACAAAATCTAATAAAGAGACAATTTGAATATCAAAAAAAAAAAAAAAACAACAACAACAACTAATAAGAAAAAAAGTGGAAATTGAAAATTGAAAATGTTGAAATGGGAACAATAAAATGACAACAACAATTTCATAACAGATTTTATATAATAAGCTGTTATTAGTAGGTAAAACATGAAAATGTTGAGCCCAAATTAGAATTAGTATCAACTTACCATATATATATTTATTATGAAAATATTATGGATAGAGCATTACTCTTATTTTTGTTGAACTCAAAATTTTGTGATTCTCAAATTAGGGTGTTTAACATTTTTATTAAAATGGTCAAAATAGGTTAACTTAATATATTCTAATTTTTTTTCAAGTATATATATATATATATACATTTCTTTTCAAGTTGGGGTGGTCACAGAACAGATTATTTAAACTAATTATTTATATAAATTTTTATATAAAAAAATTTTGGCAAGTGAGGGTGGTCCTAGGACCACCCTCACATACAAGGAGAGCTGCCAGTCAAAGGGCATGCATGGAGGAGTCTATTTAGGATCTATTTATTTTGCTAAAACTGAAAAAATTTTGTTGAAATTACTGTAAATAAAAGTAAAAATTAACAAAAATAAATTGAAATAATACAGTGAAACTCATGAATAATATGCAATGAGGCGCATGAATAATAGCAAAAATAAGTTGAATAGTAAAATAAGTTAACAAAAACAATTTTTGTCAAACACACACTAAGTGTATGTTTGGATTGCACTAAAAATATATAACTTGCACGTCTGCGTTTTTTTGGCTAGGTCCAATGCATTGTTCACGGGATCTGTAAGTATGAATTTCAGCAAATTTTACTATAAAACTGGATCTACGACACTATTCACATATTTAAAAATTATTTTTCTATAGTTTTCAGTTTTTAGTAATAATTTTTCAGTTTTTGGCAATAAGCGGTATTCAAACAGACTTTAGATGTGCAAAAAATTGTGAATCTTGGTTCTAGATACACGCGTAACTCTGATATGATGCAGTCAGATAACTATGCTATGATGGTTGACAAGCACAGAGAAGCGAATTTAGTTAACATTCAAACAACGTGAAACATCAGCTTCATTGTAGTTCTTAAATATGTGAGGAGATGGGACTGTGTAGACCAGTTCTGGTGCCAGGCTATATGATAATTATTAAGTCCATAAGACATATATGAACAAGAGAGGAACATAGTCATAATTCCATTACATATTTGGAAAGTAGAGTAGAAAAGATTTCATTAAAAAAAAATAACTAGCTCATTCTATGGCCTATCATAATGAGAATTATCTATCTTTTTTTGTTAAAAAAGAAAAAAAAAAAGAAAAAAAGAGAGAGAGAATTAGAAAATTCATTGATTAAAGAATTCAGAATAAGTAGAGAGCTGAAAGATACTAATATGGGGTTTGCAATTAAAAAAGAAAAGAAAGGGAAAGCAGCATAATTATCTTTTGAATAGCAGATTTTGCATGATAAATGCATAGATATGGATTCGTTTGTGGGGAAGGAAACAAACTATTAAGTTACCTCTATAAGTAGAGTAGAAAAGATTTCATTAAAAAAAAAAAAAAAAACACTAGCTCATTCTATGGCCTATCATAATGAGAATTATCTAACTTTCTTGTAAAAAAAAAAAAAAAAGAGAGAGAGAGAGAGTGAGAAAATTCGTTGATTAAAGAATTCAATATAAGTAGAGAGCTGAAAGATACTAATATGGGGTTTGCAATTAAAAAAGAAAAGAAAGGGAAAGCTGCATAATTATCTTTTGAAAAGTAGATTTTGCATGATAAATGCATAGGTATGGATTCATTTGTGGCGAAGGAAACAAACTATCAAGTTACCTCCAATTATAGCAGCAGAGGCCTCACAAATACTAGTTAGCGCCAGATTTACAATGATTATTTCAAATCTTGGGGATATGAGTCCTCCATAATCCCTCTGCTCTTTAGAATTTTTCTTCTTCAATTTTAGGATGAGAATGAGTAAAGCATGCACGATTATGAGACCGCCACCAATTATGGCTAACCAAAACATATTTCTACCAAAATCCTTCCACCTACATGAGACAAAATCTAGTAAGATATTACACATTTACACTAATAACTAGCAAATATTTAAATTAAATTCTACAGTTTTTTTTTTTAATTATAAAAAATTGTGGCTTTCATAGTTTTTCTGCTTTATATTGAATATTTTCAAGCCCAAAAATAAAATAAAATAAAATAAATCTTTATTGAATATTTTCTCCATTTGTTTTGTCTCTAAAATCCATACGCAAGTTCATGTAATAAATAGAAGTAAGAGTCCTCGTAACTTACCCATCTAAAATACGTGGATCAAGAACAGATTTAAGATGTTCTGTCTGCAGGTGTACAATGCATTCTATCAAAAAATTTACTCATTATAAGATTAAAGAATTCAAAAACAAGTCATAGAAAAAGTAGAGGTTTCTGACCTCAGCTGCTGATTTATAATCCTTTCCAACCAGCGCTACCAAATTTTTAATGTCAGGTCTAGACGTCTGTACGTTGACAGGGAGACTCGAGTTTTCCATGACCAGACAGGTGCGCCCAGGTTCCCTTTCCCATGGAAGACTTAAGTAGGGAATGCTCCATCGCAAACCCCTTGTCAATTCATAATACTCCTCTGGCAGCGAGACTGCCAACCATCCAGATAATGCAATAACCTGAAGATGGCATGCAATTCTCTGTATGAAAGAGAAAAGGAAAAATGCTGGTTAGTTCTACTAGAATGATGCAGTTCATAAGGTTTGATAAGTTATTTATCAAATACTTTAAGTGACAGTAGGTTACTCTAATCTAACTGCCAAGGTTTGATAAGTTCTACTCTTTATGCCAATAATGTAATAAAACCCCAGCCCACAAAATCCCACTCTGAAGAGGTCAATCCTAGTTTTCCATCTTTGGAAGAATTGCCAATAGGCTCCACAAGCTTCACAGTTGGGACATTGGTTCAAGAAGTCAGACAACATGGTCAAAACTCAAAAGGCTCAAAACCATCCAAAATATTTAGAGAGTTCAGTTATATATTAAATTATATGTATAAAAATCAAGGAAAATTATTCTAGATGTATTAATTTCTATCGGATCCAGAGGACGAGGGTTAATTTGTTCCACAGTATTTTTAATTATTTGACTGATTGCCAAGAGGCTACATATAAATGACCTGCTAGCTACAGATTGATTGACTTCTGGTTCAAACCTTGGAAAATACTGGATCAGCCATAAAGAAAAAATAAGCAAATTAAATTGTACATAGGAAAGATCTTGTTTTACCATAAATGAAATGCTTTGCAGAGACAATAAGGTGTCCCAAGAAAGTTAATAAAGCTGCACATCGACGTGCTATCAGAACTTTTTTTGAGGTCATGATTATTTTTCATCATTTAAAAATTTTGTTTTGAAAGCTCACTAGTATAAATACTAGAGGTAGTTTAGACTCCAATTTTTAAATTACAGCTAGATTGCTTTTAATCTACTCTAAACAATGCGGAATAAGAGTAATAAATGTGCAATCAACTAGGACTACTAATAGTGCATGCATACATAATTAACAATTAAGTAAAAAGCACAAGTAGTAATGGAGAAGAGAAGCAAACACAAGATAACACCATAATTTGCTATCGAAGAGGAAAATTGGAGAACTCGGCGCAAAAACTTCTACGGCCCACAAGTTGAATCGATCCATTAGTAAATCAGTTGGAGTATAAGGATAACAAATAGACCCCCCAAACCTAGACTACCCTCTGTACTTTGACCCTCCAAGTCCTATCTACCAACAAGTTTCACAAAGCCTTATCTTCAATAGATTTCTGGATCCCGCAATTATCACCAATTGCTTTCATCAAAGATTGGCATGAACTCAATGCTTCCCAATTGCTCCAAATCAACTCACAACACTCTGAATATGTGTGGTTTGTGTTTGGGCTAAGAACCTCTTAAGGGATATAGAACTAGAGAGAGAAGAAATTGAAGCAAACTAAGAGAAATGTGTAGATGATTGTTGGATTACAATCTCTAACTCTCAAATGGATTTTAGGGCTTTTTCTCTGAAACTCTTCTTACAATTTCATAAGTGTGGGTAAAGAAATGAGGGAAACAAACATAAACAGCTACCCATGCATCTCGCGAGTTAGGTCGCAAGTTGGCCAAGTCGCAAGCCACTCGCAAAATGCCTTTGACACTCGAGTCGTTTAAACTTCCAATATATGCTTCTCACGTGGCCTTTTGCAGGTTGCACTAATCGCAAGTCAATCGCGAAATCCCCTGCTTCATAGTTCTTCACCAATTTGCACACGAAACCCATTACATTTAATCCCAAAAAATAAAGGTAAATGATTTAATAAATTACAATCAAATTTGACACAAAATTAAAGCCAACGGACATGAATTGAAAATCACAACTTTTCATGCTTCAACTTCAAAGATTTGTAAGATTTTTCTCTACCCTTTTTATAACATCCAGCCACAGAGTTAATGTCAATTTATGATTATAAGAAAAAAAAAATGTCAGTTTATTTACTGTTGTGTTTTTAACAAGGTGTAAAAGCGTCCATATATATTATTATCATGCTATAACTAAATAATCAATTAATGACATAACAGTATAACAGTTCAAATGAAATAGATATCATACAAAAAGATTACTCTCAGACTGAGATGGAGAAGGACTAGAAAATTCCCCATTGGAGTGAAGGTTTGCTATCGAAACCGTGAGCAGCCCAGCAGCAATAACTATCACCACAAATGAGCCAGTTATAGATCCATAAATTGCTTGAGGTATTTTCGGCACAGAATCTGTATTTGTATATTTTTTAAACCTTACATCAGTAAATAAATGAGAAAATCAAAGGGATAAGAAATGTCATCCAGAGCTTAGATGTTGAACTACAATTGAGCTAACAACAAGAGAAAAGAGTAAAAATCCTTACGGTGCATTACTTGTAGAACATTAGAAGGCTGATTTTTGTTTCCAGCAGCATCCCTAGTTACGTTTTCGGGAACATAGACAGATACAATATCTTTGTCTGCTTTTATCACTACAGTATATTTGCCATTATGTACTTCTTCAAAGCTGAAAATGTTAATGATTATCATTGGAAAGGGACAAAAATGAAAATTTGTTAAAGAGTAAAATGACATACTAATTGAAATATTATTTCCATCAAGAACCTAAATAGTATGTAGAAAGGTCATCGTCATGGTTTCTTATTTGTGTGTGGGTGAATTATTTATGTGATGTCTTGTTCATGTAAGGGTTAATATGCATAGATACAAACACGAAGATAACCAGAAATGACTTGCCTCTGTAATTTCCCTCCTGTAATGGATATATGAGAACAGTTAAAGCCAAATACCGGCTTCCCGAATTTTATCCACACAGAGATGTTGCGTTCTCTTGTCCAATTATGGGATGGTGTACTCAACATTACAGCAGGCCTTAGAGAATCTGAAGGTCACATTTATATCTATTAGGAGGAAACAACCAACAAATAGACATTTAAATATAAAGCTTTCCTAATTGCATATGATCTTTTTTTTTTTACGCCTAATTGCATATATATAACTGTAGAAAAAAAAATCTATCTGAACAGTTTCTATATTAAAAGAGTTGAGTAACAGAATTTTGATCCCACAAACAGATTATTTATTTTCTCTTTGTAACGCTTGTAAACTATTGTCAACCATACCATATATGAAAGTAAATGGTTCAGTTGGGGAAACTGGAGTCCCCTGTCTGCTTATTATAGAGTTTGTATCAACGCTTACATAGACTATGGCCGTGTCAGATGTACATGCAGCAACCTGAAAGGAGAGAGTGAAAATGAGTAAAAAAGAAAAGGTATGAGAAATATAGGTCCTAGAGATATAAATAGCAATAAATGTTCTCACACACATTAATGTACTCTCCATGCACACTACATCCACAATTTCACATGCAATAGAAATATTTGTTAAGGATGTCCACATTTAAAACGTGAAACTGGTAGTGTGTATGGATGATATACAATGATGACTGTGTGATAATCAATACCCTTTTGTATTTTATATATGAAATTTTTTTGAAGATGATTTATTTTCTCAGTACAATTAATGGCTCCAATGTTTCTAAGTGACCCAATTCAAGATGATGTTGTGCATTACATAGGACAAAATATAAATGAGCCATTCCAAATTCATAGGACAACTAAACAGGCTCCTAACTTGTGAACCAACTTCTACTCTCATGGCTGAAAAAATAAAATTAGATTGTGAGAACCATCTGACCTTATATTCAAATCTGCTAGGCCCTTGATATTGTTTAGTGTCAACCAGAGGAAGAAGTGAGCCCTCACTCATTTGGAGAGAATATAAAATTTCCGCTTTGAGAGAATTTTTAATTTCTTCAGATGTGTTGAGAACAGGCTCTGGAAAGGTTAAACAGACCCTTAGTTTCTTATAGTTATTGGTTGCTCGCACCTGTATAGTTTCACCATTAAATTGAAGTTGCCTTTTAGGAACGTGAGTAGTTAAGTTGACACTTCGTCTATCTGTAGAATTAATGAACAGAGCACGTAAAGAACACATTGACAACAACAATCAACCAATCAATCAAATCAAACAAGGACAGTTACATAAACCGTCCAGATTATTCAATTTAAATATGATACAAATTGCCAATAAGTAAAGCTCAAGGCATTAGTTAGATAAAAACAAGAATAGCAATGAAAGGACATTTCACTTATAACTCTTCCTGAAAATAATGAAAATATTTCCTATTGAAAAAAATAAATTCCTCTGTAAATAAAAATAAGACTCACTTAAATGCAAATATAAAGTAGAATTCGCGTTTCTTGTAAATTTGTTCCCAGCACTGTCAGTACAAAAATTGTTATCCATTACCAAAGTCACTCGCCCATACTGAGCAATGGATGATAAACCCACAAGGACAGAATATTGGAGGTTTGGCTGTAGCATTTTGAGCGAGGTTGGTATAACTTGGCCAGCACCATAGACCAAAAGCTGTAAAGAGTTTTCCAAAAGAGATGAAAATGTTAGAATTCGGTTTATTATTCAGTCTAGACAGCATAACTAGTCAGAGAACCTAGATTATGATATTCAATTTACACATCTACTTAACTAACATCGTGGACAGTTCCATATGAGGAATTTCAAGACATTTTTCAGTTATTCAACTAAAGCCATTCTTCAATAATAGAATGGTTTAGAACAAATTAACCAAAAAACCACAATTCTGAAACACTATAATAATGCAAGAACCAAAGAGAGAGCATAAAATCAATTTAGAGGCTTTTTTACATGTTTGTTAGCCTCCTACTCACATTGCAGGCATTCACAGATGCACATACAAAGCCTCCTCCACCAGTACAGGGTTCACTGAAAGATATATTTATAGAAACATTCAGAGCATTTGTGAAAGGTGTTGAGGCTGAGACATATGCCGTTGGCGGGATAGTATCTGCAAAATTAAGGTATATAATATTAATCAGCTATGGGTACAGACAAAATATAAGTCAACATGATTGCCAGAAAATATAAATTGGATTGTTAACATCATAGACTCGGTTTGGTTTCAGCAGGCTTGATAAAGTGTCACACTGACCTTCAATGTGGGGGTGTGTTTAAAGTCTTCAAGAATAAGAATAGTAAGGTAAAATTTATGCATTTCATAGAAATTTGAAAATTGAGTAGATGGGTTTTGTAGAACCCATTTTCAGAAAAATGAACACATTAGAAATTGGGTACTAAAGAATACATAGCTGTTGAAGACTTTCAAGCAAGAAGGTCTTATTTGAAGTTGAGTGGTAATTGAAGAAAATATAATAGAAATTAGAAAAAGAATAAAAGGAAGGTTCTTAACCAACAATCCAGTTATAGCTACTGCAGCCAACTCCTTGAGTCCCGTTGGGGCAAACCTCAAATTTATGATTTCCATCCTGCAAGCCTTCACACAAAACCGTCCCATTTTCACATTGAGAAGCGTTAATGCGGCCAAAGCCATCATCCAACTGCACCAACAAGTTTATTAACATATTATTTTGTGGAACAAGTCAAAGTTTTCCCAATAAATCAAACCATGATGCATCTTCTTCACTTCCCACTTACCATTGAGATGGAAAGCAAAACACATAAGCAAAGCAGAAAAAAAATCCAATAATTTAGCTTGACAACAGGATGAATATGAGTAATCATTCGTTATAATAATCTTATCAACTAAAAAAAAAATACAAAAATGTGTACATATGAATAAACTGAATTCCAAATGGTTTTCTTGATTAGTCTAAACTCTAAAAGAAAATTCAAGCTCATTAAATCCTTATAGAATGGAGAGACGTGCTAATTAATTTTTTAGATCAACCAACTCCCTTGCATTAACTTAAGATCCATGAAACATATAAACACATGAGGGAGAAAGAGAGAGAGCAGAGTACCCAAAACAAAAGCCAAGTAAAACTAGCTCAAATTATTACTAGAGCTTAACGTACCTTGCAAGTGATATTAAAATTGGTGCAAGCGCCACTCCCACCCACAAGAACTTCAAAGACGAATGTGGTTGAGTTGAGATTTGAGAATGCATGGGGAGTCTTCAAGAACTTCACAGTGAGCTCTGAGGCATCACAGAGTGCTATGAAACTCAAAAGAGAAAAAACTGAGCAAAGTAAAACCACCAATGGAAGCTTGAGCAAGCCCATTTTGGAGCAAACCATAATTGAAGTCTGAGACATGTGAAGGCCAACAATTTATAACCAAATGAAACACATTTTTGGGGCTTATGAAAACAAATTTGAACAGTGAGAGCAGGACATTGTATGGAAACAGTGTTGTAAATGAGATTAGTTGGATAGAAAATAGATTATACAATGACTAGTAGAGTTAAGGATTGACTTAACGAAGATGAGTTTGGACTGTTTAGTGGTTGATGAGGTAAGAGAGTGACATAAGAAGATGACTTAGGTCCGTTTGGTCGGAGGATGAAAATCGTGGAAATATGAAAAATTGAGAAGATAGGAAAACATTTAGGCCCCGTTTGGTTTGCCATTTCAAACAATATTTTTTAATTTTTAAACAACATTTCACGCATTTCAACACATTTTTTTACCCACACGTATTTCAAAAAACAATAAACAACAATTTTCAAACTACTTTACCAAACACCCCCTTAGTTTTTTCAATTGTGTGTTTAGTTAGAGAGGTGAAAAAGTGGGACCATGAAAAACTCTTTTAATTAGTAGAAGAGAAAAATAGAAGGATGAAAAATATAATTTATATAAATTAACTATTATACCCTTATTACATAATAGGTAAGAAATAAATTTATTTATACTCATTAAATAATATAAAATTTATCACATCATATATATAAATTTATATTATTATTTTTATTATTATTATTAGTAGAAGAGAAAAATAGAAGGATGAAAAATATAATTTATATAAATTAACTATTATACCCTTATTACATAATAGGTAAGAAATAAATTTATTTATACTCATTAAATAATATAAAATTTATCACATCATATATATAAATTTATATTATTATTTTTATTATTATAATGCAAAAATTATTTTTATTATTATAAAATTTACTACATCATACATTAAATAATATAAAATTTAGATTTTGTTGACCACGTTTTTGCACGAGCAAACTTTCAACGTGGTTAGAAAATTACATCGTAAATAAATTTACACTCATTTTTGTTGTCCATTCAACGTGAGAAAAGGCAAAAGTTATCAGGCAATTAATAAAGTGATGGATAGGTGAAAGGATATTTGTGTAAAATACATTTCACATTACAAGCCTTACAAATAAATAAAGTGAGGGGTAGGTGAGAGGATAATGCATATGAGACTAACAGCACTTGCATCAACGCTTATATAATATAAAAATGACCATATTTAAGCCAACTAATTCACCCACTTTTGGCCAGGAACAGAGTCAGAACTTGGAGTTAGGGGGGCAACTCTGCTGCTAGCTGTATGCGGCGGCTCTGACCTTTGAATCTATTGCTCTACTACTAAGAATTTTTGTTTAAAATTTTTTAAATGACCAAGTTATTTGTTTTGGGTAAAATAAATTGATTGGGCTTAATTTTTTTAGTTTTATTATTGGTAATTTTTGTTTTTTGACTAATTTTTTTGAGCTTGTATATTTTGTTTTAGATTGAATCTATTAATTTTTTATGTTCTTTAAAAGGTGAAAAATGCTAAAACTAAAAAAAAATTACAAATTACTAATGTAATGAGTGGTTATTAATAAGTAAAAAGTGACGCAAGTGTACGAACCAATAAAAATTTATTACCTTAATAGTTTGTATAAACGTTGTAAAAACGTTTGTGGCTATGACATTACACTCAAAAGAATTAATGGCTATTATTAAGGGGGGCAAAATGTAATTTTATTGAACAAAATTGCTAAAATTAGTACTTATTAATATAGTAATATTTATAAAAAAAAAATTAGGAGGGGCCACCCCTCCTAGTCCAATAACAGCTATGTCCATGCTTTTGGCCACACAAAGTTGAAGAAAAATATATAGTTGCTACAATAATTATGTAAATTTACACTAATGTTACTTATTTTGTATTTAGTTTTTAATTCTTTCTTTACATATCTCGAGAATGAAGGAAGGAAATAGATGGTTGTCGTTACATGTAAATAAAGAGAAATCATTTTAAAAATCAAGAAAATTGATGTTGTAATGAAATATAGTGTAAAATATATATTTTGATGTCAAGGTTGGCTCAACAACTTTGGAGGCCTTAGACGAAAATTTTAAGTGAAATTTTTTTTATATTTAAATAGTAATTAAATAATATTAATTAAATTTTTTTAAAATCTATTTTTTATTTTTATTTATTACGTGATTTAATAAATTAGTATTACTAAAATATAAATGAGTTGATATATGAGTATGTTTGAATAGAGTTTATTTTATTGAAAATTGAAAATACTATATAAAAATAATTTTTAAATATATAAATAATATTATAGGGCTCATTTTTAATTTTTTTTAATAAAATAATTGTAGAGCTCGGAAATAATATTGTTTAATACATAAACGGTGCACTACGCCTCCTCAAGGCGTGCATATAAAAAATAAATAAAAAAGCAGTCGTGAAACACAGACGCTGAGTTCATTCCTTTTAAGTTATATTTTTTAATATACTTTTTTTTTTTTATAGGAATTTTTTTTTTTAAAGTTATGTTTTTTAAGTTATATATATATATTTTTTTTTCTTTTTATAGGGATTTTTTAATATACTTGATTGACAGGACAAGGACAATACGCTGAGTTTGCTCTTACACTTGCACTGATGCCACTGCACAGCAGCAATGCACACTGCACAAAGCTTGATACTTTGATCAAAGTGACAGGACTTAGCACTGCACAGGCACAGTACAGTAGTTCAGTATATCATATTTTATAATCTAACCAAGTGAAAAAAAATTTTAGGCCCCACACACACAGCTACAAACTCCCTAATCCACCCACACGGGCCACACCCAATATATGCCCACTCAAATTAATATATATATATATATTTTTTTTTTTTATGCAAATTCTTTACTTTATCAATTATTATTAGTTATTATATCAATTAATAATTTATCACAACCCCCTTTTATTCTGCACGTTTCTAGCCCAGAAAATTAATAATAAAGCCCTGATTTTTTTTTTTTTTTTTACAGACCTCTTTTTTTTCATTTGGTAGAAGAAACATTTCCACGCGCATGCCATTGACAGCATCCAATCACAGTAGACCATTAGATCAGTTCAGTACAACGCCAGCCTGCTGACATCATCATACTGACGTCATTAGATCAGTTCAATACAGTGGAAAGACAACAAGAAGTTAGAGAAGATCATAAGAATACTGACTGTCCAGATCAGCAATAACACCTAATTAAGATAAGGGTGATTGCAATTGATGTCAATACAGCTTAGGCTTAGAGCGTTTTCAGCAAATTCATCAAAGTTTTGTACTATTTGAAGAATAAATAGTAATTTTTATCTTTTATTTATCTATTTTTTCAAATACACTTTTCAACAGATTCTCTATCTCATTCTCTATATAATTTAAATATTATTTTTTCATTCATTATTTATTCTTTTTTAACAAGTACACATTTTTTAATATTTTTTTATTCAACACCTAATTATTATAATAGAAAAAAAACATTTGAAGAATGAACAGTAATCCATCAAATTTGATAAGCTACTGTTCATGAGTCAAAAAAAATTTAGAGTTTAGAGAATCTATTGGAGACCATTTTTTTGCCTCATTCTCTATTATAGAAAATATTTTACCTTTAACTATACCATCGGAGATTATCTAAACTGTTGAAATTGAAAGTTAAAAAAAAAAAACAAATTTCAATCTTCAACATTGAATAAAAAAGTTTTTAAAAAAATTAAAAAAGTAAAGATTAAAAATGAAAACGTGAAAAGAAAAATGATGCGAGAGGAAAGAGAGAAGATCTCAATCCAAAAAGTAGCAGCCTAGCCAGCTGTTCTCCAATATTTTTGCAGCCCACGTGAATTTAAAATTATAAAAATAAAGTGAAAAATGTAAGCTTTAAGGTTCCCTTGAACAAAAAAAATAAAAAGCTGCTAGAAAAAATACAAACTACTGCTCTGGTGTGATTCTTACTGATTTCTCAAATAAAAAGCTCTAGCGAAAAAAAAAAAAAAAAAACTCTTGTTCACATAACGATTAAGTATCATTATGTTCGACTCTAAAACCATTGCTTGAAAATTTAAGTATAGAAAGTTAATACATAACTACTTGGCAATAAAAAAAAAAAAAAAAAAAAAAAAAAAAAAAAAACTCTTGTTCACATAACGATTAAGTATCATTATGTTCGACTCTAAAACCATTGCTTGAAAATTTAAGTATAGAAAGTTAATACATAACTACTTGGCAACAAGTTAAAAATCCCAAAGAGAAAAAATTTACTTCATTCTCAAAAATATAAATAACAAACAAAAGATAAAAGAAAATCATTTAAACTCTAATTAAATAAATTTTGGTTACATGGCCTTCTTTTCTCCTCTTTTCACATTTCCCTCCAATCCAAATATATCTTTAGGGCCTGTTTGGATTAAAGGAGGAGGGAGAGAGAGCAGAGGGAAGTAGAGTAGAATTTGTTAAAAATATGTTAATTTTAGACAAATTCTACTCTATTCTCCTTTCCTCCCCCTCAATCCAAATGCACCATTAGGTTTCTTAGATTTGGTATACTTTGAAAATCTTAGAGCATTCTTATTAAGGATGCTAAAAATGCTAAAAGCTAATTTTTAGCACTAATACACAAAAAAAACCCACTACATCAAAGATCTCAAATGTCAAAAATTTTGACACATAGTTATAGTGAGATGTTATCAATAACAGCTTACTTTAGCATAAATCTTAAACCAAAAATTATTTTTTATTCCCAATGGTAACTTCATGTCTTTCTTTTTTTATTTTTCTATTATTTCTTCTTTCTCCTTTCTCACTTTCCTCTTTAGTCTTCTTTCTTTCTCGTAGCTTCTGTTCCTCTTGGGTTCACAGTTTGAGCTCCTCCCCTCATCGGTTGGAAACTTCTAAGCCCAAACACCACTAGACATGAAATCCACTTCGCCTTCGGAGTGCTGCTGCCAACATGGAGGTAGAGTTTGACGGCGGGGTGATTTGATTTTGTGGGTCTGGGTTCATGGGTCTAGGTTCTGTGGTTTGATTTCATAGGTTTGGGTTCTGTGTTTTGATTTGAGCGAGGTGATTTGATTTTGTGACTTGGTGGGTTCGTGGGTCTCTGACTGGCGTGGGGATCGGCATTAAGGGGAGATCGGTGTGGGTCATCAGCTAAGAGTTCGGCATGGGTAATCGAGTTGATTGGCATGGGTCTCTGATCGGCGTGGTGGTTGTTGGAATTGTGGTTTGGTTGTGATTGTGATTGGCGTGGGTCTAGGTTGTGGGTTTGTGATTTGAAATTGTGATTGGCGTGGGTCTGGGTTGTGGGCTTCTGATTTGGTTATGATTTTGGTGGTTGGTGGACTTGGTTGTGGGTGGTGGTGACAGTGGTAGTTGTTGTCAGTGTTATTGTTTCCGTTCCGTTCCGGCCGGAACGGCCGGAAAATTTCGTACCAGTCACTTCACCGGCACGAAGCACCCCCTTGTTCCACCTCGGGTTGAATTCTGGTTGATTCCGGCCCGTTCAGGTCATTCCGGTCGATTTCGGTGAGTTTCGGCCGGTATACCAATTCCAGCTGGTATTGAAATCAAACCCAATCAACCCATCTTATCACAGCGCCGGTCACCTGAAGAAACGCATCCCATCATAGCAGTCTTCTTTTTCTTCTTCTTCTTCAGTTTTTCTGTGCGTTTCATCCTCTGCAACTCTTCTTCTTCTTTCTGTGCGTTTCATCCCATCACAGCGTTTCTTCTTCACAGCAGTCGTTGTGGCTATTTCTGCCCAGTTCAACTTTTTATTGTGCTTAGTTTTGCTTTTTGTAATATTATTTTTAGTTTTGTGAGCTTTCACGTGACTAGCCTGACTAGTATTTGAAAGGGAAGTTCTAATTCACCTTTTTTGTTGACTTGTTAGCCCCATGCCCTCCTACGTTGTGATCTAGCTTTTTTATAAAAATAAATTTCAGCTTTTTTTTTTTTTTTTTTTCATTTTTTTATATACATTTTAATCTTATAATATTCTAAAAAATTGTTAATATTAGTTTATTTAGGAAGATGAGAAATGGAAAAAATTGAAAAAGTAGTCAATAGGAAGTTGGAAGCTCACTTGTGTACTAGTCAGGTGGGTTTTATACTATATTTACAAAAAACCCATAAATAAATGTTTTTAAAAAAAAATAATAATCCCACTTTTTTTAATAGAAAACTATATTAAATTCATTTTTTTTTATATAATAGTAATAATAATATATAAATATATATTTTAGCAGTAATTCCGAAATGGTTTCTGAAACGGTACCCGAAATTGACCGGTACCGAAATATTTCATTCCAATGAACAAACCGAAACGGGTTCCGAAACGGTATTCATAACATTGGTTGTTGTAGCCGTGTTGGCACCGGCAGGTGGTTTTATTTTTATTTTTTGTTTTCGATGGTGGTGGCTGGCAGCGGCTAGCCATGGGTGTGGCTGTGTGGGTTTGCAAAAAAAGCGGTGAGTTTTTAGAGAAAGGTAGAGACACAGATACGAAGAGAGAGAAAGAAGAGAGAAAGAAACATACAGAGAATAAAAAAATAATATTTAAATGAAGTGGTAAAAAAATAGAATCTTTGGTGTATGATGTATTATAAAATGAGGTGTTAAAAGCTAAAAAGTACTGTTTTGAAATGATAAATGCTAAATTTTTTGACTCCTTGATGAGAATGCTCTCTTTTCTTTTTCTTTTTCTTTTTTTATTTTTTTTTTATTTTTTTATGGAAGATGAGAATGCTCTTAAAGAGTGTTGTTGGAAGATTTTTCATCTAGAAGTTGGCCTATAAAGAGGGTCATATATGTAGAAACATGAGGCACTGTTTTAGTCATGTAAGAGAGTAAACCAATGTACTTTTCAATCTCAACAAATATGAGAACAAAATAACATGTTGTTAGATTGTTGTTTTTTGTCGGCTTAATTCCATGCAAATTTACTTATAAATTATATTCAATTTTCGTATAATTTTGGAGATTACTTATAATTGGATAGAAGTACTTGAGCCCCACTCAAAGTGCTGTGAAGATAATGAGTTGCACCTGCAAGTGCATGTCATTGTCAACCCGCGGCAAAGAACCTTATTTTTACCTTATTATACACGGACTGGATACTGTTTTTGGTATAATAAATTTTTTAAAAAAAGTTAGGACCAAGTACTGTTTTTGGTAAAAAGGCTATCGTTTGCATGTCTTATTTTATGTATTTTCTCACTTTTTTTTTTTTTTTTTTTTTTTGTAATTACGAGTCCTACTTTACTTTTTTGCTATGTATTTTTAGCAATAATTAAAAAAAAAAATTAGTTTATTTTATTTAATTTTTGGTTCGTTTGAATATAATTTATTGTTGTTTATTGTTGTTGAAAATACTGTAGTAAAATAATTTTAAATATATGAATAGTACCGTGAGACCCATTTTTAATATTTTTAATGAGTAAACAGTGTATAAACAGTGCGTAAACAGTTTACACATTGTTTATGCACAATACTTTTTATCTCTCAAAAGTTAGTAACTCCTGCTAAATAAAAAAAAAAATAAAAAACTGAAAACGCAACGCCACATTCAGTATAAAGAAGTGCTATTCAAACCGGCAATTTATCTTTTATCTATAGTACTTAAAAAAAAAAAAAAAAAAAGACTTGATAAAATATTCCCAAACAAAGAATACTTACACAGATCGCTTGAGGGCTCAAAAGCAAAAGGAAAAGAAAAAAAAATCCAGTACTATTTTCACATATCGATCCATTGTTTGTTTTGTTTGTTGATTTCTAAAGTTTTGTTTGTTTCCAATTAATTTCTGCAAAGAACATAGGCTCCTTTTCATCCTAATAGGCATTCTAATTGGTTCCACGTTTTTCGGGCTCCTGCCATCTTGTCGATAAGTTTATCAAGAGAAGGGCCATGATTGATAATTTTAAATAATTTGGCAATGAGAAGATGACGTAAGAGCATCCGTAGCAGATGTTCTAAAAATTATGTCATTTTATCACACCAAAGGGTTACTTTATTATTTTACCACATCATTTTATAACATCCCATTTATCAGATGTTTTATAATTCAATTTATACATTAAAATAATATTTACTACACATTAAAATAATATTTATTACAACTCATCAACACAATCTACACATTTAAAGAAAAAAAATTTTGCCACATGCATTCTGTACCGTGGCAAATTTGCCACGGTACTGTTCAATGTTGCAAAAAAAAAATAACATATCCCACATCTACTAAATGGGCTAAAATTGGGTTTGGTGTGGGATATGTGCCAAATATTTAGCATTTGGCACATATCCTACATCTAGTGTGGGTGCTCTAAGCATCTTTATCAGCTGTGTTATATGTGCCAAATGCTAAATATTTGGCACATTTGGCACACTAAACATTATTTAACCCATTTATCAGATGTGCCATATCTCATTTTTTTTTGCAACATGCTACAGTAACATCATAAATTTGTCACAGTATGGAACCGGTGTGGCAAATGAATTTATTCTTTTTTATTCTTCTTTCTCTCTCATTCTTTCATCTTCTCCTTCAGCTCTCACCGCCTCTATCTCCACTCTCTCTTCACCGATTCCCTCACTGGTTCCCTTCACCGATTCCCACCGACCCAACAAATCTCAGAAACCTAGTGACCATCGACCACAATCAAAACCCACAAACCCAGCAAAATAATGGAATCAGCAAAAATCACAAATCCAGCAAAACAATGGCGTCAACAAAACCCACAAAAACCATCAACCCACAAACCCAGAACCAGCAACCACAGACCACATGCATCAAAAAATTCACAAACATTTCAAACCCACAAAATCTTCATCACATCTCCTCTGTGGCTTTCTGACAATCTGCCACCGACCACCCCACAACAGACCCAAACCAACAATCCAAACCAAACCTACAAAACTCCAACACACCCACAAAAAACCCATATCCTCTATCACCGATCCAAATCAAAACCGACCCACTACAAAACCCACAACCATGGGGCCACCACAAAGGTGAAATCAGTGAACCTACCACCACAATGCCACCGGACAGACGAAGAGAGAATTAGAGGTTATGGACTGAAAGGTCAGAGGAAAAGAGAGAAATTATAGATCAGAGAGAGACGAGAGGTTCAGAGAGAGAGAGAGAGAGAGAGAGAGAGAGAGAAGTGAAGAAAAGAAAACATTTGATGNAATTTCAGCTTTTTTTTTTTTTTTTTTATCTTTCATTATTTATATACATTTTAATCTTATAATATTCTAAAAAATTGTTAATATTAGTTTATTTAGGAAGATGAGAAATGGAAAAAATTGAAAAAGTAGTCAATAGGAAGTTGGAAGCTCACTTGTGTACTAGTCAGGTGGGTTTTATACTATATTTACAAAAAACCCATAAATAAATGTTTTTAAAAAAAATAATAATCCCACTTTTTTTAATAGAAAACTATATTAAATTCATTTTTTTTTATATAATAGTAATAATAATATAAATATATATTTTAGCAGTAATTCCGAAATGGTTTCTGAAACGGTACCCGAAATTGACCGGTACCGAAATATTTCATTCCAATGAACAAACCGAAACGGGTTCCGAAACGGTATTCATAACATTGGTTGTTGTAGCCGTGTTGGCACCGGCAGGTGGTTTTATTTTTATTTTTTGTTTTCGATGGTGGTGGCTGGCAGCGGCTAGCCATGGGTGTGGCTGTGTGGGTTTGCAAAAAAAGCGGTGAGTTTTTAGAGAAAGGTAGAGACACAGATACGAAGAGAGAGAAAGAAGAGAGAAAGAAACATACAGAGAATAAAAAAATAATATTTAAATGAAGTGGTAAAAAAATAGAATCTTTGGTGTATGATGTATTATAAAATGAGGTGTTAAAAGCTAAAAAGTACTGTTTTGAAATGATAAATGCTAAATTTTTTGACTCCTTGATGAGAATGCTCTTCTTTGGTTTCTGAGATTTGTTGTGTTTTTTTTTTTTTTTTTTTTGAGTGAGTAATTAATATATTATTTTAATGGGTAGTAAATATTATTTTAATGTATAGAATTGAAGTATAGAACATCTGATAAATGGTATGTTGTAAAATAATGTGGCAAAATAATAAAGTAGAGTTTTGGTGTGACAAAATGGCATAATTTTTGCCACATCTGATGTGGATGCTCTAGGTCACTTAAATCAATAATTTTGCCTCCACTATCCAATTTTGCCAGGAACAAAATGGCAAAAAAAGAAGTTAAAAGTGGCTTTTATCTAGTTATCTTTATATATGGTACCCCTTTTTTATAATTAAATTATATTTGGTACTGGTAGGTCGATAAGTTTATCAAGAGAAGGACCATGATTGATAATTTTTAAATAATTTGGAATGAGAAGATGACCTGTAAGGTGACTTAAATCAATAATTTTGCCTCCACTATCCAATTTTGCCATGAACAAAATGGCAAAAAAGAAGAAGTTGAAAGTGGCTTTTATCTAGTTATCTTTATATATGGTACCTGTAGGGTCGGTTTTTGTAGCCTAAGCCCAAAAGAGATTGGTCATAGGCCCAACGAACCTAGAACAATGAATTTGTAGAGAGTGGGTTGAAGGTTTAGGCGCTGACTGGCGTCCTAGAAGCGAGAACATCTTTTCCTTTTATTGAATAAAATACTTGGAACAATTTACAACTAGGGGATACTCCTCGGCCATGGGCCGAGGAGGCCTTTTTCCTCCTTTCCCCCAAGAAACCCCCCTCTCTTACATTTTGCTTGTCTCTCTTATATATTACTCTCTTCTTCCTTCTGTTGATCGTTCATTGGCCTATCCTCTGGCTGCCTGTCCCATCAGAGGTCGTATCCGCGCTCAAGTGGTTCACCCTGATCGATGTAGCCCTGCCCGGGGGTTGCATCCCCATTAATGCGGCCAGAAGGGTTAGGTGAACGTATTAAGTATTGAGGTGACAACTTGCTCTGGGTCTGTCCCCCCTCCCCTACAGTTATCCTTAGTACGCTGAGGACGAGGGGATCCTCGGCGTGGATCCAAAGAAGAGTTTGCTCCCCAAATTAGCCCTGGGTAGTCATTCCTCCTCGGATTGGGCCCCTTGGGCCTGGCTTGGAGTGGGTTGTGGCCGTACGATCTTTTGGCCCCACAGTACCTTTTTTTTTTTTTTAATTAAATTATATTTGGTAGGTCGATAAGTTTATCAAGAGAAGGACCATGATTGATAATTTTTAAATAATTAGGCTCCACAAAACCCAACATTAAAAGGTTAAAAATTAAATTAAAATATAGCATAAAGGATAAAGATCAAATACGTAATTTATTCTTTATTTTTATTATTTTTTCTTACAATACTCTATTACAGTTGCATTGTATACAATAAACAAAATGTTTAGGGAATGAACTATGCTCCCTAAAATATGGAATAACTATAGCTAAAACTCGTCTTAGAAGGGAATTGGGTAAGCTCATGATGCAATAGGTTTTTGAATTATTATTATTATTATTATTTTTTTAAAGTTTTGGTTACCTATATTCACCTATTACTCTAACTCATAATAGATAAGGTAATGCGTAATTGAACACGACCTTGACCTTTAATATACCATATATATTTATATGTATTGATAAGGTCATTGGACAATACTTTGCATGCTTAAATTGGAAGTACGCTTGTTCACACTTATGATATGAGTCTCACATATAGTAGTAGCCTAGTAGGTAAGAATGAAAACATACCCTCATTTCGACAACCTCAAAAATACTATTATTTCCCTGCTCACTCTCTCTCTCTCAAAATCATCCCCCAAACAAAAACAAACAAGAGAAGCACTAATAAACTTAGTACAAAATTAAGATAATTTGGATAGTTTATATACAAAGTCACACACATATACAAAAGCTGCCAATACATAACAATAACATAACACTGCTAAGGAATAAACTTGTTTCACGCAAATTGTTTTACACACCCCTAAAAGTAATTGAAAATCATGACTTCTCATAGAAATGGTTGCTTGGCCACAGCGTGGCAATCTATTTTGATTTTGATTTTTTTTTTTTTAAATCTTAACTAGTAGCAAGGTAGAACGTGTCATTCCAATTAATTTCCCCATCTATCATCCCTATCTCAATACTCCTTTCTTTCTATTTTGCTGTTGACCAACCAATTTCTCTCTCTTTAAATCTATGGAAATCACCAGGAAGCCATAGCCCATGAGTGTCGTTTCCACTGCCATCTACAACTAGCATGGCTATCACTACAAGCCACTGTGACAGAGGGACCTCCTCTGCTGCAAAGCTACAAAAAAAATGACCTTCGCTGCAAAACGAGTTCTGTTATTTGCAACGTGCATGCAAAACTGTGTGGATTAAAATGTGTGTAATAAATATCACTTAAAAGATGGTAGTATTTATTAATTATTATACACCATGTTACACACACAGATACACATCCATTTTTTAAATTGAAATTGTGAGTTGAAAACATGATTTCAATTTTAAAATGTGTGTATGATAGAATATGTATAGTAGTTTTTATCCAAATACTAAACTAGGAAGATGCATGCATGAGAATATATAAAGTTGTGTAAAAATTTATTTACTTTTTTTTCCTATATAAATTTTATAAAATATTTTATAAACAAATACCCTCAAAGCATCTGTTAACTTTTATTTTTTAGCAACATATTATTCTTTAGCTACACGTATTAAATAATACCATTAAGTAAGAATTAAAAAGTGATAACACATAAAAGGGCATATAAGAAACTTTCTGTTTTTTTTTTTTTTTTGTGTTGCTTTTGTCAGTGTTACTTCCCCTGTTTTTTTATGCATGTTTTGCCCTAAAAAATTAGAGCAATGCTAGAGACACTAAAAATTTCATAATTTTTGCTACAACTTATTACGTGGTGAGTTGTGGATAGTGGAAGTAAATTGATGTGTTCACATCTCCACCGCTTACAACTTATCAAGTGTCGAATTGTGACAAAAATTATGAAGTTTATTTTGTTTCCCTAGCATTTTCCAAAAATTTAATGATAAAACCCCGAGTTTTTTTTTCTTTGAAAACAATAAAAGCCCTAAAGCCGGGAGTTTGGAGTTTGGAGGGGAAAATAGTTAACTAACTTTTTTTTCTAACTATCTAGTTAGTTGTTCCGGTTTCTAAACTATATTACTTACTAGCATTTCGAGTCTCTCAGACTCGATTTTGGCCTATAAAACGAGTTTTAAAGACTCGATTTCTATAGTCTGATGTGGCATATTTTTCCACGTGGAGACCACCTAAAAATCGAGTCTTAAAGACTCGATTTACAATTCAAAAAAATTTGAAAAAGTTTCCAGTCTCCAAGTCTCTCATGCACAAGCCAAAATACCCAAAAAAAAATAAATAAATAAAATCAGATCACAGAGAGGAAAAGAATCCAGAAAAAGATCATTCATCAGTCAAGAAAAAAAAAAAAATCCAGAAACAAGCGGCCTGGGCTCGCGAGGCCTGACCGGATCAGAGAGAAAGAAACTGAGAAGGAGCTCGCGCGACCCAGGCTGCGGGACCCAGGCCGCGCGGCCTGAGCTCGCGCGAACCCAGGCCACGCGAGCTCGGGGCCGCGCGAGCCAAGGCCGCNTTTTTTTTTTTTTTTTCTTCTTCTTCTGCTCTGATTTCTTATTTGTTGCACTGCTGTTCTTTTCTTTTATATAGGGCTTTTAAATCGAGTATAAGAGACTCGATTTCCATGTGGACGTCACGTGGAAAAGTTGCCAACTCAGACCCGATCAAAATATGAAAATCGACCCTCAAACATTCGATTTATAGCACCTAAATCGAGCCTCTTACACTCGAGATGCTAGTAAAAAATATAGTTTGAAACTAATGACAATTAACTACATAGTTTGAATTTTATGGCTATTTACCCATTTCGTCCGAGTTTGGATCCTCCCTGATTAAACAGACCCACATGTTTTCCTTTCTCATAGGAAAATTATTAGGCCCGGTCCACAACGTCAGCTTGCTGACATAATTAGGTAGTTCAGACCAATAAAAACACAACAACAAGCGGAATAAAACACTGACATCATTAAAACCGTCTAGATCACAATAATAACACCTAAAACATTGGCTTCCGGGCATCTAAAAATATTCCTATATTATGCGTGTTCAGGTGGACCTCAGACATTTGTTCATTTCTTTTTGTTTTTTGTTTTTTTTGATAGGTTCATTTCTTTTTGTTGTGACATACATTTTTTTTTTTTGGTAAACTGTTGACATACTTTTGTATTTAGCAATTGCTACATATGAGTATGTAGCAAAAGCTTTCCCTTTGGGGTAATGCTTAAGGATGTTAAGGTCTTCGAAAGGTTTGGATCCGGTGTAGGTGCAATTACCCCACTTCCTCTCACATTGATTTTTCACCACTTCTATTTTTTAACTTTCTTTCAACTTTTTTTATCTATTTTTTAACTTTCTTTCAACTTTTTTTATAAATATTTCTATTTAATAGTTGAGATTGAAAGTAGATTTTTTAATTCTCAATCTCAACCATCCAATACTATTACATCAGTTATATTGCACTTGATCTCAATCCGTCTTGAAAAAGTTTAGTAATGTCTTAGTTAACATAGTGGCCTAGTTTAGTAATGTCTTAGTTTAGTAATGTTTTTCGATATTTTTAGAAAAATCAAATGAAAATAAAAGAACAAAATCTTGATTTATCAAATAACTTTGGGACAAAGAACTATTCTTTTGTATAATGCCAAAAATACAACAGCTGCTCTAGTGTAATTCTTACTGATTTATCAAATAAAAAGCTCTAGTGCAAAAAAAAAAAAAAAAAAAAATCTTGTTCACATAATGATTTTGTTTCATATTATGACTAGCATCAACCTTTCCTTCCATTTTGGTTTTTGATATGACCTAAATCTTGAAGTCCTGACTATTATATTGGAGCTTTGAGCTTTGCGTAAATGATTGTACATTGATACGCAAAATAATTCCAAAGAGCACAAAAAATTTACTTCTTAGAAACATAAAAAACAAACAAAAGATAAAAGAAAATCATTTGAACTGTAATTATGTACATTTTGGTCACGTTTCCTTCTACTCTCTTCTTCTCAAAATTTCCTTTGTTCCAAAAATATCCTTATGCAGGGGTGGAGCTACTTAGCTCCATGGCCCCCCCAAAATTTTTAAATTTTCCCTTCGAGTATATAAAAAAAAGACATGAGCCCCTCCAAGAATTAAATCCGGACCCCCCTCCCCAAATTATTTTCAACAACCAGTCCAATACAACTTCAAATAAAACAAAAATATTTGTCCACATTCAGCCCAGCTAGCCAGCCCAAAATCCTTAATCATACAAAATTCTTCTCCTCTAAACTAAAGGCACTTCCAGCCTAGCCCAACCCCAAATCTGAAATCCTTAATCCTAATCAAACAAAACAAACTCTTCAGTCATCACCTCACGCTTTTGCCTAAATTCCTAGTCTTCACGCAGTCACGCCTCTGCCCTTTGCTTGACAGCCTCAGTTCATGCTGCCTGAATTCCCAATCCTCACATCATGCGGTCACGCCTCTCCGGCTCGCCATGACGCTGTAGCTCCACTAGCCACTGACTTGACCTAGCCTTCATCGCTCAACCTCAAATCCTAAAGCCCTCACCTCAATTCCTCAAGATATCTCATTTAGTCATTCTCATCTTAGTTCTCTCTCTTTTTCTCTAGAACTAAACTAAATACTAAATAGCATAATAGAAATATCAAGTATGTGTATGTGATATTTTTTGCCAGTAAAGCAATTTATATTTATTTGACTTTATCTTTTTGTGTTTATTGTTATTGGATTCTTTATTCTTGACCCACTAACTCTATGACTCAACCTTTTTGGTTTTGTGTTGTTTGTCTCTTGAGTGGGTCCGGGTGGGGTGAGGGCCATTAGACTGTGCAAGAATGAATTTTATATGATAATTTATTATATCTCTCTTCCAAGTTAGTTTATCCTCATTTTTTGAATTGATTTTTTTTGGGGATTGAAATTAGGTGCTGAATAATGAGCAAATGACAAACAATTAATGCATTTTTTAAGAAAAAGTTGTATGTCATTCAAAACTTAGGTAATCTGTAGAAACAAATGTTGATACTTCAATGTCTGATGATCGTCCATCCAAATGTTCAAGAATTCAATTTAAAAGGATAGACCATGATCCAGGATCACGTAAATAAATATATGAATTCCCTATCAACGAACAAGATGAAATTTGACCTGCTTATCTCATAACATGTCCATATCAACCTAGAAACATAGAGTATCCATACAAAGGACCGAAAATTATCGTCGTAGTTTTCAATTTTCATGGTTTGAATCACATGAAAATTGGTTGAATTATATTTTAGTATATCTCTTCTACAACCCGACCCCCCCAAGTAATTATTCCTGGCTATGCCCCTATCCTTACGTGTCTTGGGCTCGTTATAATTAGAAAATCTTAAGAATGTTATTGGAAGACTTTTCATCTAGAAGTTGACCTATAAGGAGGATCTTGCACGTAGAGACAAACACAAGGCATTGTCTCATTCATGTAAAGAGAGTAAACCAATTAATGCCCCTTCCAATCTCAAAAGAGAAAAAAAAAAAAAAATTTGTGAAGTCATTGTTTTTTATTGGCTTAATTTCATGCCAAATTTTCTTGTAATTTACGTTTGATTTCTTTGGGGAATATTTGTAAATGGGTAGAAGTACTTAAGCCCTAGTCAAAGTGCTGTGAAGATGAAGTCGCACCTACAGGATTCATGCTAGGCCACAAAATGGACATGTGGCAGATAAAGAAGATATCTTTGACCTACGCAAGTTGCGACATGCTCAAGGATAGTGTCTAACAGATCACTCTTATCAACTTGTCTATAGCTCATTTTTTCCAACCCCAACTCATTCCATCTGTATGTTGTATGTGAGAAAAACAGAGAGAGTAGTTGGAGAATCATGCAAGAAGTCCAACATTGCCACCATTCATGATCCACCCAAAGAAAACCAATGAACGTGTAATTTTAAGTTTTGTAAATTTGGAAGGCACTATTTTTGGAAATATATAAAAAAAAATCAATTACGCACATAAAGCAAGATAAAGTGATACATTGTAACTATATTGTGTATCACTTTGTTTTCTAATATTGGCAAGTAAATGCCTCGATTTTTATATAGCCAAATTAATGTCCCTTTTATTGGTATAATTTCTAAGCTCGTCAGATTATATTTTTTGTGTCATAAATCAATTCTAAATTTAATCATAATTGCTAATCTTAATTTGTAATAGCAAGCACGTAACTTGTACGTGTAGCCAAACTAGTACTACAAAGTAAAAGAGTCAAAAGATGATTAGTCCATTCTTATTAAGATTGTACAAATATTCAGAAATAAGAAAGTTACTATATGTGAATTTAAAAATTAACCTGACTCAATCAATTTGACTCGCTCTGTGAGTCAACTAAACCATTGGTACTAGTGTGAATATGGGTTTCAATAATCAGCTGTCTTTTTACATAAATTTTCTTTTGTTTGCGGGTCTCACATGAGTCCCGCAGCGAAGGAGCTTATTTGTACCTTATTCTTCATATTGTTTTGGCTCATAAAACTAAGGTCAAGTATTGTTTTTAGTCAAAAAGCTACTTTTTGCAGGTCTCATTTTATGTTTTTTCCCACCTTTTGCTTATTGCAAGTCCCACTTTACTTTCTTTCTTTCTTTCTTTTTCTTTTTGCTAAGTACTTTCAGTGGGGAAAAAAAAAAAGAAGCTTATTCTATTTAGCTTTTACCTTTTATCTCTAATATTTCAATAATAATAATAATTATTTTTTTTTTTTTTTGACTAGATAAGATAATCCCAAACAAAAAGTGCTTACACACATCACTTGAGGAGTCAAAAGGAAAACATGGCTCTACTATAATCGATCCATTGTTTGCTTTGTTCGTTGTTATTTACATTTCCAATTAATTTCTCAAGTTTTCAAAACCATGTAGCAGAGTTGAAATTTGCAAATTAAGAACATAGGCTCATTTTCATCGTAGTTGGCATTCTAATTGGTTCCACATTTTTCATGCTCCAGCCACCTTGTCAATAACTTTATCAAGAGATGGACCATGTGATAGTCATTGATAATTTTTAAACTTAAATCAACTCAATAATTTTGCCTCCTGTGTCCAATGCGGTGAAAAATTTGGCCAGGGAAGAGAAAGCTACTTTTACCATATATTTGTTAGTCATTATTTTGTCTCGTCCCCCAAGCCCAACCGTTATCCTCAGTACTGATTATAAAAGACCTTTTTTTCTCATTTGATGGAAGAAACATTTCCACGTGTAAAGATTAAAAAAATGAAAATGTGAAAAAATGTTACGAGAGGAAACTGGGAAGAGAGAAGATCTCAATCCAAGATCTTCAAAAAGTCTAGTAACATCTCAGTTAATGTAGTAGCCTAGCCAACAAGACAAATTGATACATTGTTACTGTATTGTGTATTTCTTTGTTTTTCAATATTGGTAAGTAAATGCCCTATTTTGTTAATCTACTATGTGCCTGCTATTGAGATCAATTTTTTTTTTTCCAGGTTCTTTTAATATTCTTTGTGCTTCTTTCTTATGTAGTCAAATTAATGTCTCTTGTAATGGTATAATTTTTAAGCACTTCAAAAATTAAATGATTATATTTTTGTTTGTGTTATAAATCAATTCTAAATCTAATCATAATTGCTAATTTATGTAATAGCAACCACGTACCTTGTACATGTAGCTAAAATAGTGCTACAAAATAAAAGAGTAATTTTTTTTTTGATTTAGTCACTGCTTTTGGCCTTCAGTGCCATGCTTTTACCCTTACTAGATTTTCCAATCCTTGTCAAACCCAACTCATAGGTCTGCAGGTTGCCAACCAGCTTTATCAAAGGAATTTTGTCAATTTCCGTTGATTCCTCAATTGTAGTGATCTTGGCATGAAATCTCTCAAGTAGAGATTTGAGCACCTTTCTAACAATCTTGGGTTTGGAAATGGTTTCCCCAAGATTAAAGGCTGAGTTCACTATGTTCTTGAGCTTGGCATGGAACTCATTGAACGACTTATTCTCCTCCATCTTGATCTCTTTAAAGCTTGTAGTAAGCCTCTGAAGTTTCAAATCCTTGTTAGCCTTAGTTCCTTCATAGGTTGTCTAGAGGGTGGTCTATGCTTCCTTTGCAGTTTCAGTAGAAGATATCTTTTTAAACTCCTCATTCGTGACCACACTGAATAAAGCATTCAATGCCCTGCTCTTGAAATTAGCCGCTTTGATCTTTGTATCATCCTAATTAGCCGACACTTCCTTAGGCTTGGTCCAGCCTATCTTCACAGCTTGCCACACTTTTTCATCTAATGACTGCAAGAAAGCTCTCATGCGTACTTTCCAGTATGCATAGTTAATACCATCAAATAAAGGAGGTATAATTAAAGATTGTCTTCTATCCATGACAACAGGGGTCAATTGATCACACAGTAAAGATTAATCCTAATCAAAGTGTGTCTGCTCTGATACCACTTGATAGGCCAAAAATGTATTGACCCATTATGATAAATTAATCAATTAATTAGCCAAGTTAATTAATTAATTCAATTAACATGCAATACGCGTGGTAGCACAAACAAATCACCAACTAAGTTAATATGCAGCAAAAAATAAAGTTGACACGGTGATATGTTTACGAATGGGGAAAACCTTTAAGGCAAAACCCCACCAGGTGATTTTAAGGTTACCACTCCCGAGAATCCACTATTTTCACAACAAGCGGTTACAAGTAAAGGAATCCCAGTACCTTATACCAATCTACAGTTGAACTCTTACCTCAATATCCAATTAGACTTGTTCTGTAGTGACAGTCTCTCATTTTAATGCACGGCTCCCAGTACGTGACTAACCAATCGATGCACAAATCCAAGTACGTGACTAACCACCAACTTGAGAAGGATGTTGGCTGCAAAGTTATTTAGTTTATCACACGATGAAGATCATGAAACTCCTTGGTTACAAAACCCTACGGCATACAAACGCAACAGCTTTTTGAAAAGAAAGATGAACTAGGGCAGCATATGTCTTCGGTCACAATATTCTTGTGAAAAACTTTTGCATTGAGTTGCATCAGCTGTGACGGCCTTTAAAATAATTCTTATATATGTTTAAGGTTGTGAGAAAAGAAAATCTAAACAAATATACACGGATTGTAGTGAAATCAGAACTGCATTGAGTTGCATCAGCTGTGATGGCCTTTAAAATAATTCTTATATATGTTTAGGGTTGTGAGAAAAAAAAAAATCTAAACAAATATACACGGATTGTAGTGAAATCAGAACTGAAAATCTGATTTTCGTAAATCTCGATAGATAGCTTATCTATCGAGTAGCTGTCGAGTATCGGGCTTATACAGCCTTTTAAACCTCGATAGATTCTATCTGTCGAGCTAATTGTTGAGCTTTAAAATCCAGCACTTCTTCACTTGATTTTTGAACAGATTTGCATGGCTTTAATACTTGGACTTGAAACCTTGTTCCTTGAAGTATTAAACACATCCTAGATCTATCAAATTATAAGTAAAGTGCGTTTTGTCAAAAGATTAGCCAATTCTACATTGACATATATTCTTAACATGATTCACATATGTCCTAACAGCGGGTCTCACTTTTTGTTTTTTCTCACATTTTTTCTTACTACGAGTCCCACTTTACTTTTTTTTTTTTTTGCTAAGTACTTTTAGCAAAAAAATAAAAATAATTAATCAGGTTATTTTATTTAGTTTTTAGCTTTTATCTATAATACTTTCAGCAACAAAATTAGATAAGTTGTTCCCAAACATAAAATGTTTACTCATATCACTTGAGGGGTCAAATGGAAAAGAAAAAAAAAAAAAAAAATCTTCCAGCTCCATTTCACATATCAACCCATTTTTTGTTTTGTTTGTTGTTATTTACATTTCCAATTGATTTCTCAAGCTTTCAAAACCATGCAGCAGAGTTGTAATCTACAAATTGGTCCCACATTTTCATATTAGGTATTCTAATTGGTTCCACATTTCTTTCTTAAAAAAAAAAAAAAATTCCCTAAAATTTGTTTCTCTATTTTAAAATATATATTTTTTTTTTCACTTTGATCAAATTTCTTATTTTAAATCATATTTACTTTATATGTAATTATTTATTTATTTATGGGTAAACTATGTATTTGATCCTTATCTTTTACACCGTATTTTATTTTGATTTGTAACTTTTCAATTGTATCAGTTTGGTCCTTAACCTTTTAGTGTCTTGTCAATTTAGTCTTTGCTGTTATCTCTTGAATGAAAATTGCTGACGTGGCAAACAACCAAAACATAAAATTAGTTTATTGCCACATCAATAGAAACTAATTCTTATTTTGGCCCAATGGCAGCTCCAGGAATTTTTGTCAAGGTGGTCATTAAGAAACTTAAAATAAATAAAATTTAATACAAATAAAACTTGAATATATCTACTTCACAAAAAAAAAAAAAAAAGTGCAAATACATAAAGTTTTAAAATTTCCTTCTACGAGTTTTTCATATTTTGAAATCATTGTATGATAGCTTCATTATTAATGCTATCAGCTACATCTTTTCAATGTACCTAACTGAAAGCTCGAAAATGTGTTGAAAACACAAGAGCGATTTAGACCCCCCAATTAAACTTACGGCTTGATAGATTTTACACAAACTTAATACTAAGTGCGGAATAGTGTAAATGCGAGCGGATGAACAAGTAAGCTACTCTAATCCATAAACTAAGCAACACAGCAGTATAATGGAATATAAAAGAGTAGGGAAGAGAGATGTAAACACAGAAAACACCAAAACGTGTTTTCGAAGAGGAAACCGAAGAACTCGGCGAAAAACCTCTCCGTCGCCCTCCAAGCGAAAATCGATCCACTAGACAATCAGTTGGGATACATGGGTTAGCAAGAGACCCTCCAAGCCTAATCTACCCGATGTACCTAAGCCCTCCAAGCTCCTACTCCAACAAGGCTTCTTGGAACCGTGTCTTGTCTAGCACCCTGGATCCCGCAACAAGCTCCATGTTGCATCTGCCATTCCAGGCTTCTTCCAATGCTTCCCAGCAGCACCAAAACGTCACACAACACTCTCAAAGGGTGTGGTAAGTGTTTAGGCTATCAACCTCTCAATGGTGTGGAAATGGAGAGGGATGGGTTGAGGAGATACCACAAGCAAGTGTATAGAGAAAGGTGGGGATGACAATCTCTAATTCTCAATGTGTTTGGCTAGGGTTTTTCTCTCTGAAGCATTCCTCAACATTTGTGGGTAATGAGGGTATATATAGGATAGGTACAGAAAGTGTGAGTCATTCAGTACAGGCTGGCATAACAGATAGCCTCGCGGGTGTCTCGTGGGAAGGCCTTACCCGCGAGATACTCGCGAGACACAACTGTCTCCACCTGGCCAGACTCTTTGCATTCCAGCATGTGCAGGGCACATGTTTCACTTCGCGGGAAGCTAGGTCGTGACATACCCGCGAGAATTCTTCAGCCTCCAAATGCTTGAGTCTTCACACTCTCTCTCTATCACATAACCCTTACAACAAATCCCACAATATATACAGGGTATAAACGATTGATAATAATTACAATCAAATTTGGCACGGAATAAAAGTCAACAAAGTACATAGTTATAAATAACAACTTTACACTAACCAAATAATTACTAAGCTACTGATGTCTCATTCAATTACCAACATCTTGCCTAAATAAGTAACTATAAAAAAAAAAAAAAAATACATCATCCTTTTTTATTGTCCTAACAAGAACTTCATTGTAAATACACTCTTTTTATTTTATCCTGATCATTAGTATAAAAAAATGAGACATTTTCTTATAGCCTAGGATCTGAAAGAATATTATTTAAGTCAATACAAATTTTCCTAGAAGACGAATCTTGCAATACACGTGATAGCAAAAGAATAGAGGGTAAAGAATAAGTTCATTCAGTATATTCAACTTAGCATTAAACTGTTAAATTAATCATGTTCAATAAAATATTGAGACAATATTTTAATGCATATGTGTATGTACAAGATGTATTACATAAATCCAACAAATTCAACTAAAGACTACAGAAAGTACTAACCGACTAGCTATTTGAAATTATACATCTTTATTGAAATAGTGATTTTAAAATATGTCTTTTGTAAACAATTTAAAAAATCACAATTAAACATTTGACTTGGGCTTTCAGGCTAATTTTTTTGTTTGGACAATTTTTGAGACATACTACGTGTTAGGTTCTAAGTACTTAGGAACTAATGTATTAGAACTCTAATGTGTATTGTTGGCAAACCATGATCAAAACAGATTGTTTAGTCTTGCTCAAAGTTGTGCATTTTATGTAAAGTTGGAATCAAGCTGTTACAGAATGTAGTGTGCATTTCGGCCTGGCTCGATCGATCAAAGAATAGACTCGATCGATCGAATCACGGGCAGAATGTTTTTTCTGCAGATTTTTCCAACTCAGCCCTAAGCCCATATCACGTGTAGGGTTTTATGTTTTACCCTAAGTATAAAAGGGAAACCCTAGCCACGTTTTAGAGGTTGCTCTTTTGTTGTGTGTGTGAATCTCTTGTGAGATCTGAGAGGTGGTTGCCTTCACACATGTTTAGGATTATCAAGAAGGAGATTTCATTGAGAGCTTGATGATCATTTAGTTGCTACACTAAAGAGCTTAAAGATACGCAAGCGGGAGTGCTTGTACTTGCTAGAGAATCCAAGAAAGAAAGAGTCCGTGGTCTCGGAGCTTGCACATGGTCGTGTCAGTAAGTTTTCTACTGGTGGGTAGCAATAGGATGTTAGTGGTCTAAGTCGCTATTGTAAAACTTTGATTCTTTCATAGTGGATTCAGGTTTACCTTAAGGATAGCTAGGTTAAATCCTCCACAGGTTTTTTATCGGTTTGGTTTTCTTGGGTCATCATATCTTTGTGTTCTTTATATTCCGCGCTTTACATTGATATGATTATATGATTGTGTTAACCTAGATTTGAAATTTGGACTAAGTAATAACTTGGCAAATTAACTAGGTTAATCTGGTTGTGTTTTAAGGGGTCTAAAAATAAACAAGTGGTATCAGAGCAGGTACCTCTCTTGTTGTAGATCTTTTGATCTCTGAGCTGATCCTTGACCCTTGTTGTCATGGAACACGGACACTCTCTTGTTATTCCTCCTCACTTTGATGGGAATAATTATGCTTATTGGAAAGTAAGGATGAAAGCATTCCTAAAATCAATTGATGAGAGAGTCTGGAACTCCGTTGAGTACGGATGGGAGAAGCCCACTACTCCTGTTAGTGAATGACAAACTTCTCAAAAAGAAGCAGCTGCGTTCAATAGCAAAGTTATGAATGCTATCTTTAACGTTGTTTCTATGGAGTAATTTAAGAGAATCTCCAATGTTGAGATTGCTCACACTGCTTGGAATATCCTCCAGACCATACACGAAGGCACAAAGGCTGTCAAAATTAATAAGTTGTAGCAATTAACATCTAGATTTGAGAGCATTAGGATGTTTGATGATGAATCATTTGATGAATTTTATGCTAAACTTAATGACATTGTTAATTCTGCATTCAACTTGGGTGAAATCTATGATCAACCTAAAATTGTTAGGAATATTCTTATCTTTAATTGAAAATTTTAGACCCAAAGTAACTGCCATCACTGAGAGCAAGTATGTGGACTCCATCATTGTTGATGAACTTGTAGGATCTCTTCAGTAGTATGAGTTGGACCTACCCAAAATTAGCAAATCCAAATCAATGGCTCTTAAGTCAGTTGATGATGTTGATGTTGGTGGATTTGATGATGAGCTCTCTGCTACAGAGATTGCTTACCTTGCCAAGAACTTTAGGAATTTCCTTAAAAATAGCAACAGAAGGGCAAGAGGTAAGAACACTGTTGAACCTAGAAATTTTTGGAAGAATGATCCCACTAAGGTTAGCAACACTGAGAAACTTAGAGAAAAAGTAGGTCAATCTTCTAATAATTTTATGGGTCCTTAATGTTTTGGATGTCAAGGGTATGGTCATATGAAATCTGAATGTCCAACATTCTTGAGATCTAAGAGTAAGGTTATGGCTGTAACCCTTAGTGATAATGAAGTTTCTGATGATGAGTCTGTTTCTAACGAGGATGGAAACTTTATTGCTTTCACTGCTACTGCTGTAGTCAATGAAAGCGTGTATGTTGAAGAGAACCCTTCTGATGGGGAACTCTCTGAGGATGCAGATCTTCAAGAAGCCTACAATAAACTTTGCAAAGTTGCTGCAAAGGATGCTATGAATGTTGAACTTGGCTTGAAGAAAATTGCATCTCTTGAGCTTGATAAGAAAAATCTGCTTGTGAAACTGTTTGATGCTAATGAACTTTTGAACAATGTGAAAACTGAGAATATGCTTTTACTTGATAAAGTTAAAAATTTAGAACTTGAACTATTTGTTGCTAAAGAACAATCTAGTAAGTCTGCAAGCTCCAACTTGATCATATTCTGAGTGTTCAAAAGTCTCCCTCTAACAAAACTGGTTTAGGTTTTGTAGAAAACATCTTTGTGTTTGCACCCCATTCCACAAACTTTGTTCCTTCTTCTTCCTCTAAACCCCCTGTGAGTAAGGTTGTGAGTGAGACCATTAAACCTGTAGAGGTCACACCTCCTAGGAAGATTAGGGTTGATCTGAAAGAGTCTAAACCTAAAGAGTTTACCCTTTCTAAGGACAAGTTGCATGGTAAGCTTGCTTGGGTTTGTCATTTTTGTGGAAAGTCTGGGCACATTCGTCCAAACTGTTTCAAGTTGCAAGCTGCTAAGCGAGCAAATAAGCCAAAAGTGCATGTGCCTCAAGCACAAGATCCTATGGTACTTATTGGTGAATTGGTAAAGGCTCTAAACCTTTATTCCAATCTTGGAGTTGGAAATCACTCTAATGTGAATAAGAACTCCAATGCTCGAGGTGCATCTAAAAAGTTTTGGATGTAAAAGGCTCGATCTAATTGAGTCTTTCTGACATGATCTTTGTGCTTCATTGCTCTACTCTTTGTGACCATTGTTCTTTGGTTTTTGTTTTCTTTTTCTTTCTAGGACTTGCATTGCATAACATTCATGCATTTCATTCTAGGACTGTTTTTGTTTCTTCTTTTCAAAAAAATAAAAAAAAAATGAGAAAAAGGGAAGCAAATTGTGTTTTGTATTTATTTTCTTGGTTTTGAAAACATGGTTGGTCAATTTATTTTCACATAACATTTCTTTGTACCTTATTTAGCTTAGATGAGCTTATTTATTGCACTTTACTAGTTGAAGCTTTGTAGTGCATGTTGTGTGGGAAAGATGTTTATGATTTTTGATCACTTTGTCTTGATCTTGAAGTCACATGTCTTTGACTGTCGGACTTGAACCTTTTGAGAAAGGCATAAATAACCATCTCACAACTGTTCACTAGCCAATCATGACCACTTTAGCGCATATCGTAAGATTTTGTGCTCGCGGAAGTGTAGCACATGCACAAAAAGAACATAAGGTGTAGTCTCGGTTTAAATGCTTAAAATTGATGTGTATATTATTGGACTTAATGCTAAATCAAACAACTAAAATTGGTGTGTACATTATCCCGGTTATTTTAATAAGTTTCTGCTAAATTAAAATTGGTGTGTACAATATGAGGCAAATCAAGAAACTTACATGATTGCAAGCTTATGATCTAGAAGATGTGGGAGTTATATGATGTAACTCTTTTGGTGATAGTCTCTTTCAAATTCTATGTGATGAATTTTGTAGACTTTGTATTTGATTTCTTTTCATATATCACCTCACATGTATTTCAAGCTTTTGCTAGTTGCATACACTACACAAGTTACTCTTTACTAAACTTTGTACATGTTATTGTGTGTGTCTTTGGTTTGACCAACCAAGTTTGAAAATACCTTGAGTTTTATGCAAAACATATTTGATGCTTGAGAATTTAAAGGGAGAATGTTTGAAAATCTTAATTTTGGGAAAAATTGGGTTCAAAACTTGAGTTTTTGATAGACATTTCATCTCATACTCATGCATTTTGTTTTAAAAATTCAATGCTTTAAGGAGTTTCTGCACAAAATTTGCTATGTTTTTCAAAAAATATTTTTTCCAGAATTTCGATCGATCGAGGCTGTTTTTCGATCAACGAAATTGCGATTAAAAATTTAAGTGAGCCTCTGTTTGTTTCGATCAATCGAACCTAAAATTTCGATCAATCGAAAATCGTGAATAAGGTTTTAAAAAACTAATTTTGACTTGTTCAAACTCACTTTTCAAAAGTTTTTCAAACTTTTCTCTCTCTCTCCGAATCAGACAAGGCTTAACTTCAATTTTTTGTCGTTTTCCTCTGTTCTTTTTGCAAGGTTTTCCTCTCCCAAGGCCTATAAGACCTTTATACCCTTCCTTTTGCATTTATATTCATGTTTCTTGCACAAATTCATGCATTATTTTGGGTTTTTCGGACCTATGCATATTTTGGGGGTTTTTGATGATTCAAGCTTTATTTTGTGAAATTGATCATTGGGTTTTTGTCCTACAATGTTATAAACATGATCCATGGTGTTTAATTTGATCAATTTAGTGTTTTTTTTTTGAGAAATTGAAAATTCTAGGGCTTGAATATATCCAAATTGGGGATTTTGTTCAAATTGAGTTTAATTGGTGAAATTGGCTTGTTAGATTGATTAATTTGATAATAATAAACTGTTTCTAGCTTGTGTGATGATCAATTAATCAATTTGGAAAAAATTGAACAAGTGGTTTTTCAAAATTTTGGGGCTTTTGTTCTAAACTCTATGCTCAAGCCAATTTTGTGATTCTAAACTCAAATTGAACTTGTTATCACTGCATTAGAGCATGCATCATAACATTTATCTATTCATGCATCATATAGATTGTTCTTTCTCTATTTTTTTTTTGTGCTAACTTATAGTCTGCCCTTGGTTTTTCTTTTTGTTTCTTTTTGGTTTTGTCCTTGTGTCTTGTCCTTACCCTAGCACCATGTCTATCCCTATGATGAGTCCCTTCCCTTAGACGACATCATGTCTTACATCACTGGGTCTTCTATCCAGTGGGGTTCTGATCCTCGGATCACCACTGCTGAGCTCTCTGAGTTACACTACCTTTTCTTCAGGATAGCGTGTCATTCTTTGTGGCCTATCACTCATCTGCACACCATTCCTATTAAGCGATGTGCATTTTTGTACGTTCTTGTTACGGATGCTCCTATTAGTTTCCCTCATCTGTTTCTTCATTCTTTGAACGAAGTTTATAGGAGTTCTTCTACCGCTCATGCTCTTGTTCATCCTATTTTCATTTATAGAATTTTGTTGCATCTTGGTTTAGATGATTTCCCTGCTTCTGAGCTCGTACACGTAGTTGCTCCCACAGGTGCCTCTTTTCTTAGGCAGAGGGCTACTCATACAAGAGAGAGCTCTAAACGCCCTCGTGTTGAGCCTTCTGGTACCGCACCCCCTCGTTCTTCTACAGGTACTACTACTGGTGAGACGTCTGCTGATTATGCTGCTACTGCTGTTCCTCCACCATCTACTTCGGATGACTTTGACATTTGTCGTACGTTGGAGACTGTCTTGACCGTTTAGGCGGCTCAGGGTCAGATTTTGGTGGACATGCTTGATGAGCTACGTTCTTTGCGAGTAGACTTGGCACATCTTTGTTGTTCGCCTTCGCCACCTCCTTTTGATGATGGACTCTGATTGCCCTTTGGCATTCCGTCACAAAAAGGGGGAGTACATTTAGAGTGTAGTTGTTGGACACTTGTAGAGTTTTCGTTGTTAGGGGGAGATTTTGTTCATTGGAGCTTGTGGAGTTGTTTAGATTGTATCTAGGTACTTCACTGTGTATATATCTTTTTTTGACTCTTGATATATTTTTGTTGGGCTATTCATGTTATGGGGAGATACATTTATTGTTTTATATGTTTCTTGTTTCACTACTTATTGATTTATATTTATGAGTTATTCATTGATATATGTCTTTATTTTGTGTTGTATGAAATCAAGAATTTATTTTGTTTACTTGTATTTTCCACACATGCGTTTATGCGTTTTGTTTAGTGTTTCAGGAAAAATACAGGTTGATTCAGTCGTGTTGCTGTCTACACTTGTAACTGATGGATAGTAGTTTGGATTGGATTTGTTATAATGGGCTTTTTTTTTTTGTAAAGGGCTTTTACTTGTAACTTTGAGCATTGTGTTTGTGTTTTGTCATGGATTGCCAAAGGGGAAGTTTGTTAGGTTCTAAGTACTTAGGAACTAATGTATTAGAACTCTAATGTGTATTGTTGGCAAACCATGATCAAAACAGGTTGTTTAGTCTTGTTTAGACTTTCTCAAAGTTGTGCCTTTTATGTAAAGTTGGAATCGAGCTGTTGCATAATTAAGTGTGCATTTTGGCCTGGCTCGATCGATCGAAGAATAGACTCGATCGATCAAATCACGAGCAGAATGTTTTTTCTGCAGATTTTTCCAACTCAGCCCTAAGCCCATATCACGTGTAGGGTTTTATGTTTTATGAGCGGTTTTAGACCCCTTAAAACACACAGATTGCGTAGCCTAGATTAATTAGCCAAGTTGTTACTTAGTCAAATTAAGCAATTCTAGGTTAAAACAATCCAAACAATCATATCAAGATATAATGCAGCGGAAAATAAATAACACAAGATATGATCACCCAGGAAACCACACGGTAAAAACCTGGGGAGGATTTGACCCACCGATCCTCAAGGCTAACCTGAATTCACTATGAAAGAATTGAAGTTCTTACAGAAGGACTACAAGCTCCCCGCTCGACTTCCTAATGCTACCCACCAGTA